>NC_073388.1:5144293-5204293 GCF_028641065.1 Leucoraja erinaceus
TGGGGAGGATGCTATGAGAATGCAGGGTGACTTGGACAGGTTGGGGGAGTGGGCAGATGCATGGCAGATAAAGTTTAACTGTGGATAAATGTGAGGTTATCCACTTTGGTAGCAAAAACTGGAAGGCAGATTATTTAAATGGTGTCAAGTTGGGAAAAGGGGAAGTACAACGGGATCTGGGGGTCCTTGTTCATCAGTCTATGAAAGTAAGCATGCAGGTACACCAGGTAATGAAGAAAGCGAATGGCATGTTGGCCTTTAGAACAAGAGGAGTCGAGTATAGGAGCTAAGAGGTCCTTCTGCAGTTGTACAGAGCCCTAGTGATACCACACCTGGAGTATTGTGTGCAGTTTTGGTCCCCTAATTTAATGAAGGACATTCTTGCAATTGAGGGAGTGCAGCGTAGGTTTACAAGGTTAATTCCTGGGATGGCGGGACTGTCATATGCTGAGTGAATGGAGCAGCTGGGCTTGTACATACTGGAGTTTAGAAGGATGAGAGGGTATCTTATTGAAACATATAAGATTGTTAAGGGTTTGGACACGCTAGAGGCAGGAAACATGTTCCCGATGTTGGGGGAGTCCAGAACCAGGGGCCACAGTTTAAGAATAAGGGGCAAGCCATTTAGAATGGAGACGAGGAAACACTTTTTCTCACAGAGAGTGGAGAGTCTGTGGAATTCTTTGCCTCAGAGGGCGGTGGAGGCGGGTTCTCTGGATGCTTTCAAGAGAGAGCTAGATAGGGCTCTTAAAAATAGCGAGGTCAGGGGATATGGGGAGAAGGCAGGAACGGGGTACTGATTGGGGATGGCAATGATCAGCCATGATCACATTGAATGGCGGCGCTGGCTCGAAGGGCCGAATGGCCTACTCCTGCACCTATTGTCTATTGAAACCGGAGCACCCGGAGGAAACCCACGCGGTCACAGGGAGGATGCGCAAACCCGTAGTCAGGATCGAACCGGGGTCTCTGGCTGCTGTGAGGCAGCAACTCTACCGCTGCGCCACCGTGCCCGCAGCTCTCTATGGCGCGTCTGTGGACAGTCGGCGGTTTCAATGCGTTTCTATGTTGCCGTCCCACCAGGGTATTCCCGAGCAATGGGCCAGACTTCTGCAGACGTCCAACATCACAAAACTGGAGCAGAAGAAAAACCCGCAGGCTGTCCTGGATGTCCTGAAGTTCTACGATTCCAAAGAGACGGTGAACAATCAGAAATACATGAGCTTCACCTCTGGAGGTAAGGACTTGCAATCTCTGTTGTGCAAAGATGCTCAGACTCGGTTCAAACACCAGGCCCACGTCTTTCAAATGCCCACAGAACTTTAAGATTGAAAACCATGGTCAAGTATTAATTACATGTTGTTTTTGCACTGAGCCTGTTTAAACTATCGCAGTTTCCCACTGTAAGCTGTCAGATGCGCACATTGTTTGCCAGTTCAGTGGCCGTAAAGCTAAGTTTAGTTGTAGTGGGAAGGCAGTGTGGTGCCGAGATTAAATAAATCACCTCCTTTAAATCTGTAACGATTTGCAAATTTTAACTCGGTGCAAAGGGTTAGACATTCATCCCCAATCGCGTACACTATGTATAGCAGGCGGCACGGTGGCGCAGTGGTAGAGTTGCTGCCTTTACCACGCCAGGGACCCGGGTTCGATCCTGACTACGGGTGCTGTCTGTGCGGAGTTTGCACAGAATTGTAAAGAATGGGTCGACTGGGCTGATCTTCACTGGGATTTAGAAGGATGAGATGGGAACTTATAGAAACATATACAATCCTTAAGGGATTGGACAGGATAGATGCAGGAAAAATGGTTCTGATGCTGGGGGGAGTCCAGAACCAGGGGTCACAGTTTAAAGAATGAGGGGTCGGTCATTTAGGAGTGAGATGAGGAAAAATGTTTTAACCCAGAGAGTTGTGAATCTGGGGGATTCTCTGCCACAGAAGGCAGTGGAGGCCAATTCACTGGATGTATTCGAGAGAGAGTTAGATTTAGCTCTTAGGGCTAACGGAATCAAGGGATATGGGGAGAAAGGAGGAACAGGGTACTGATTTAGGATGATCAGCCATGTTCATATTGCATGGCGGTGCTGGCTCAAAGGGTCGAATGGGCTACTCCTGTACCTATTGTCTATGTTTCTATGTTCTCCTTGTGACTGCGTGGGTTTTCTCCGGGTTTTCCTGCACAATCCCAGGATGTGCAGGTTAATTGGTCTATGTAAATTGTCCATGGAGTCTGGGATAGAACTAGTGTACAGGGGGGTTTTTGGTCACGTGGGCCGAAGGGCCTGTATCGATGCTGTATCTCTAAACTATTAGATGTTTCCACTAGTGGGAGAAGCTAGGACCAGAGGTCATAGCCTCAGAATTAAAGGACGTTCCTTTAGCAAGGAGATGAGGGGGAATTTCTTTTCAGAGTTTGGTGAATCTGTGGAATTTTTTGCCTCAGGAAGCTGTGGAGGCCAAGTCAATGGATATTTTTAAGGCAGAGATAGATAGATTCTTGATTAGTACGGGTGTCAGAGGTTATGGGGAGGGAAAGGCAAGAGATGTCAACAAAATAGAGAGAGTACAGAGGAGATTTACTAGAATGTTGCCTGGGTTTCAGCAACTAAGTTACAGAGAAAGGTTGAACAAGTTAGGGCTTTATTCTTTGGAGCGCAGAAGGTTAAGGGGGGACTTGATAGAGGTTTTTAAAATGATGAGAGGGATAGACAGAGTTGACGTGGATAAGCTTTTCCCACTGAGAGGAGGGAAGATTCAAACAAGAGGACATGACTTGAGAATTAAAGGACTGAAGTTTAGGGGTAACATGAGGGGGAACTTCTTTACTCAGAGAGTGGTAGCTGTGTGGAATGGGCTTCCAGTGAAGGTGGTGGAGGCAGGTTCGTTTTTATCATTTAAAAATAAATTGGATAGTTATATGGATGGGAAGGGAATGGAGGGTTATGGTCTGAGCGCAGGTATATGGGACTAGGGGAGAATACGTGTTCGGCACGGACTAGAAGGATCGAGATGGCCTGTTTCCGTGCTGTAATTGTTATATGGTTATATGGTTAGAATGGGGTTATGAGGGAGAGATAGATCAGCATTGACTGAATGGCCTAATTCTGTTCCTATCACTTATAACATGACTAAACTAATCTAAATGATATAGTGTAGCTAGTTATATATGAATGTTGTACTCTACCTCATGTGAATAAACTTCAATAGAACTGATTACCACATGTTGAGTAGGAAGGGAATGAACTTTTAACTAAGGACAATTTTTATCCATCTGTAAGCTGTTCTCTAGAAAAGTACCAAATAATAATAAGTTTATTTTGTGGACATTTTTTTATAAATCTGGTTAATTCAAAATGTTTCACAAATGAACTCAAAGCCCAGGGACTTTCTTAGTCAATGGGAGGGTAGTGAATAGGACCAAGGAAGAAATGGGTTCTATGGAAGAGCAGAGGAGGCGAGGTCAAGGGTGGGAAGACCTTTAAGACCTGAAGAGTCTGAAGAAGGGTCTCGATCCGAATCGTCACCCATTCCTTCTCTCCAGAGATGCTGCCTGTTCCGCTGAGTTACTCCGGTATTTTGTGTCGGCCTTCAAGGGTGGAAGAGAGGCGTTTAGGGTAAAGGGGTGGGGAGAGGGTGACAGGGTGAAGGAATTAGTGACCAGGAGGAGAACAAGGCATGGTGAGAATAAAATAGAAAGGGTTTGTGGACAAATCTGCGGGAATTCTTTGAAGAAGTAAATAGCAGGACAGACGAAGGAGAGTCAGCGGATGTTGATAACTTAGATTTTCAGAAGGCCTTTGACAAGGTGCCACACGTGAGGCTGCGAAGGGCGATGATAGCCCATGGTATCAAAGGGCAGATACTAGCATGGATAGCAGGTTGGCTGGATGGCAGAATGCAAAGAGTGGCAATGAAGGGGGATTTTTCTGGTTGGCTGCCAGTGACTAGCGGAGTTCCTTTCGCAAAGGTTGGTGCTGGGGCCGCTACTCTTCACGTTGCATATTAACGATTTGGACGAGGGGATTGAAGGCTCTGTGGCAAAGTTCGGGAATGATACGAAAGTAGGTGGTGTAGAAAAAGCAGGGACTCTGCTGAAGGACACACACAGGCTGGGAGAGCGGGCAGTGGAGTGGCAGATGGAATATAGTGTAGCAAAGTGTGGAGCCTTGCATTTGGTTAGTAGGAATAAAGGCATAGACTATTTTCCAATTGGGGAGAGAATCCAGAAATCGGAGGATTTGGGAGTGCTGGTGCAGGATTCCAGAAAATTAATCTGCAAGTCGTATCGGTGGTAAAGAAGGCAAACACTATGCTAGCATTTATTTTGCAAGAGGGATAGAATACAGGGAAGTAATTCTGTGACACAATAAGGAGCATTTTTGTTATTGTGGGCAATTTTGGGCCCCATATCTGAGGAAAGATGTGCTGGCTCTGGAGAGGGTCCAGAGGAGGTTTACAAGAATGATCCCAGGAATGAGTGGGTTAACTAACATATGATGAGCGTTTGACAGCACTGGGCCTGTACTCGCTGGAGTTTAGAAGCATGAGGGGGACCTCATGGAAATGTAGCGACTAGTGAAAGGCTTGGATAGAGTGGATGTGGAGAGGATGTTTCCATTAGTGGGAGAGTCTAGGACTAGAAGTCATAGCCTCAGAATTGAAGGACGTTCTTTTAGGAAGTAGATGAAAAGGAATTTCTCTAGTCAGAGGGTGGTGAATCTGTGGAATTCATTGCCACAGAGGGCTGTGGAGGCCACGTCAGTGGATATATTCAAGGCAGAGATAGATAGACTCTTGATTAGTACAGGTGTCAGGGGTTATGGGGAGAAGGCAGGAGAATGGGGTTAGGAGGGAGAGATAGATCAGCCATGATTGAATGGCGGAGTAGAGTTGATGGGCCGAATGGCCTAATTCTACTCCCAATACTTATGACATCATTCATTGACTAAGGATATAACCAAGAAAAAGAAAGATGAATTGGGAGTGGGGGGGGGAGGGAGAATGAGGGAAGAGATGAGAACAGACAGCGGGGGAAGAGGCGGGAAAGCTGTAGGAGCGAGCGGTGAGGAAGCATTAGGCAGGAGGAGATGAAGAATGGGAGGGCAAAGGAGAAGCAGTGAACTGTGAGGGTGTGAGTTGAGAGGAGCGAGAGAACAGGAGAGGAAGGTAGAGAATGAGGAAGTGTGGGGGTGGGGGGAAAGCGGGAGAAGGGGAAAATGAGGGTGGAGAGATCAGGGAGGGGGACGGGGGTGGGGCGATGAGGAGGCTCTTTGTGTTTTACAGCCGACTGATGAGTGAAGATTAGTGGAGGGTTGTCTTGATTGGTTTTCCCGAGGAGGGTTCTTTCAAATGCAGCTTAGTTTTGGCTTTGGCTGGTATCCAAACACCCAAGGTCAGGTCCACCACCGATTCTACGGCAGCTGGTCTTTGGCACCTCCTTTAATCTGATAACATTTACAAAATGACCCCCCCCACACCTTCCGGAAGTCACCCCGAAAATGTGTCGCCTAGGTCGGGTGAAGCGGCCGATCTCGACCTCATCGGGACCTCCGCGGTTGATCGACGGGTGGAATTTGTGGCCGGGTCTCTGGAACTCCGGCAGAACCGTTCCCGCGGCCGACCTCCGAGGCTGACTTTGCGGGCCCGTGTCTCGACCCCTAGGCGGAACATTCCCGGTGCCTTTGGACTCCTCTCGAAGGCCGTGGCCTCTGTGGATTATCCGGCAAAACGGATAATCCAGATTGGCCCTGGAACCAAAGGTGGCAGAAAATCAGAGGGAGCAGTGGAGGCCGGTTCTCTGGATGCTTTCAAGAGAGAGTTAGATGGAGCTCTTAACTCTTGAAAGGTAGCAGGAGTCAGGGGATATGGGGAGAAGGCAGGAACGGGGTACTGAGTTGGATGATGGCCATGATCACAGTGAATGGCGGTGCTGGCCTGAAGGGCTGAATGGCCTACTCCTGCACCTGTTGTCTATTGTCTATTGTCTAAGTCAGGCTTCTGTGAACAGGCAGGGATTTAGCCATGTTGTCAGCAATTACATACAAGTACCTAGTGAGCAGTTCTCAAGAGAGGTTTATTCTCCCACATTGACTTCATCTATCGCTGCTACATGCCGTTTATTAACATCTCCCTGTGGTAAACATGGTTCACTCAAGATATAGGGATCCCATTATTATTATGAACACAATTAGTGGAGTTGAAGGTAGTAAGCGGTGGTCAGTTGGAGATAGAGGTGGAGTTTTTGTGTACAAGATCTTGAGAGGAATAGATCGGGTAGACGCACAGAGTCTCTTGCCCAGAGTAGGGGAATCGAGGACCAGAGGACATAGGATTGAGGTGAGAAGGTAAAAAGTTTAATGGATAACTTTTTCACGCAAAGGGTGGTGGGGGTATGGAGACGTTAGTTGAGGCAGGTGCTATCGCAACGTGGAAGAACCAGTTGGACAGATACATGGATGTGGCAGGTTTAGAGTGATATGATGAGCCAAATGCTGGCAGGTGGGACTAGTGTAGATGGGGCATGTTGGCCGTGTGGGCAAGTAGGGCTCGTTTCCATGCTGTATGACGCTATGAATTAAACAATTGAAGGCGAGATTTTCTAAGGGATATTCTGTCCTTTCGTCTGGGGTGTGTCAAAAGATATTTCAACTTTAGGCACTGGAGAGCCATTTTTTTTTTTTAGGTTGACAGAATTCTAGTGTTTATGAACACGTTTTCAGTTCTTCAATCAACCAAAAGTCTTCCTAACATAACCTCCCATGGAGAAGGCAGGAGAACGGGGTTGAGAGGGAGAGATAGATCAGCCTTGGTTAAATGGCGGAGAAGACTCAATGGGCCAAATGGCCTCATTCTGTTCCTATCCTATGGTGTGCGTTCCCCCTGCCCTCTGTTACAATTCCTCCACCATGAATTTAGTTTATTGAGGTTATTTTTGAGTTTGAGTTGAGTTTGTTGCCACGTGTGCCGAGGTACAGTGAAAAGCTTTTTTGTTGCCTGCCAACCAGTCAGCGGGAAGACTATACATGACTACAATCGTGTCAGCGTGGCCATTTGAGAGGCTGAACTCCCCGAATACAGAATAGACCCAGTCCCATCACATAATCAGTGGGACTTTATCAGTGGGACTTTAGAGTCATCCTGGTACACTACTCGCTGGAGTTTAGAAGGATGAGGGGTCCCCTCATTGAAACTTACCAAATAGTTAAAGGCCTGCATAGAGTGGGTGTGGAGAGGATGTTTCCACTGGTGGGAGAGTTTAGGACCAGCGGTCACAGCCTCAGAATAAAAGGATGATCCTTCAGAAAGGATGTCAGGACTGTCTTATGAAGAAAGACTGGATAGACTTGGTTTATACTCTCTAGAATTTAGGAGATTAGGAATTTAGGAGATTGAGAGGGGATCTTATAGAAACTTACAAAATTCTTAAGGGGTTGGACACGCTAGATGCAGGAAGATTGTTCCCGATGTTAGGGAAGTCCAGGACAAGGGGTCACAGCTTAAGGATAAGGGGGAAATCCTTTAAAACCGAGATGAGAAGAACTTTTTTCACACAGAGAGTGGTGAATCTCTGGAACTCTCTGCCACAGAGGGTAGTTGAGGCCAGTTCATTGGCTATATTTAAGAGGGAGTTAGATGTGGCCCTTGTGGCTAAGGGGATCAGGGGGTATGGAGAGAAGGCAGGTACGGGATACTGAGTTGGATGATCAGCGATGATCATATTGAATGGCGGTGCAGGCTCGAAGGGCCGAATGGCCTACTCCTGCACCTAATTTCTATGTTTCTATGTTTCTAAAGGGGATGAGGAGGAATTTCTTCAGTCAGAGGGTGGTGAATCGGTGGAATTCTTTGCTGCAGAAGGCCGTGGAGGCCAAGTCAATGGATATTTTTAAGGCAGAGATAGATAGATACTTGATTAGTACGGGTGACAGGGATTTTGGGGAGAAGACAGGAGAATGGCGTTAGGAGGGAGAGATAGATCAGCCATGATTGAATGGTGGAGTGGAATTGATGGGCCGAATGGCCTAATTCTGCTCCTATAACTTATGACCTGAGGATCTGTGATGCTGTATTCCCCAAAGCATGCATACAGAGTAGACCCTGTCCAATCTCATAATCAATGGTAGTTTAAAGTCGCGTGTATCTAGGTACAGTGAGATTCATTTCCACGTACAAGGTACCAAGTCATTTAGTTAGCGTTACCTATGGTTACAACTGCACCTTCAGCCCTGAGCTCCTATAAACTGGTTAAAGACCATCAAGGTACCTTCCATCCCTAGGCCTCTGCCTCAACTTTCTTATCCTTGGAGCTCCAGCCTGGCTTGAGTTTTACGGAGGTGGATATGAATGTAATCTGCCTCAACCTTGTAATTGCATTTCTGCTGAAATTGGTGAACTCAAAAGATTTCCTCCTTCCATCCCTGGACCACGTGGGTTTCCTCCGGGTGCCCTGGTTTCCTCCCACATCCCAAAGACGTGCGGGGATTGTAGGTTAAATTGGCCTGCGTGTAGGGAGCGGATGGGATGGTGGGGATAACATAGAACTTGTGTGGACGGGTCATTGACGGGTCAGTGTGAGGCGGCACAGCGGTGCAGCGGTAGAGTTGCCGCCATACAGCGCCGGAGACCCGGGTTCAATCCTGACTGTGGGCGCTGTTTTGTACGTTCTCCCCATGACCTGCGTGGGTTTCCTCCCATGCTTCAAAGACGCAGGTTAATTGGCTTCGGTTAAAAAAAAATAAAAAAATAGCGTTAAAAAATTGTCCCTGGTGTGCGCAGGATAGCGTTAGTGTGCGGGGATCGCTGGTCGGCACGGGCTCGGTGGGCCGAAGGGCCTGTTTCTGCACCGTACCACTAAACCAAGCTAAACTTTGGCTCCGACAGTCCAGTCTGGGTAAATTTTAAAGTAGATATATGAATGTAAGCTACGTGATTCTTGCAATTGCCATTTCTGCTAAAGTTAGTGAACACAATAGTTTCAGCCGCTGTTATTCTGTAATTGTTTCTGTGTTTTTTTCTTCTCTCTGTCCCTTGTGCTGCGGTGGTGAGATTTACATTCTGATCCCAGGCCTCACCATGTACCACTCTTGTACCAACCAGTCAGAGGTATTTAAGAGTGCTGCCATCACTCCACTTCTACCGCTTCTTTCTTCCCCCCCCCCCCCCCCCCCCCCCCCCCCCCCCCTCGAACCCCACCCACCCCCCACCCACCCACCAACCCCCCTCCTTTTTTTTGAGGTTCCACCGAGGCTGCAGACGGAATTAGAGAGACACAGTGAAGTAGGAGAGTGTAGCGCCTTCATCCCAGAGTGGCATCAAGTGTGTGTGTGTTGCCAAGTGCCACGCTGCCATGCCACCTCAACAGCACAAGTCTGTGTCATTTAAAGATCTGTGTGGGAAGGGACTGCAGATGCTGGTTTAAACCCAAGATAGACCCCAAAAAAAGCTGGAGCAACTTTGCGGTTCATGCACCGCCTCTGGAGAGAAGGTCCCGGTCACGTTTACGGTCTCGAACACCTGCCCCTTTTCTCCAGAGTTGCCGTCCGAGCTGCTGAGTAGTTACTCCAGCCTTTTGTGTCTGGCTTCACTGAAGGATCTGCGACCTTTACACCTCGTTCAACCATAGACCCAATTGGGCGTTGTTGACTTTGGCCATTGACGGGATAATGGCATGTTCTCCATCGACGCTGCCTGACCCGCTGAGTTACTCCAGCTCTTTGTGTCTTTGCGTTTATTTGCTCCGACTGCCTGTTAGAAATCTTTCCCGATTTAAAACAAAAACACATCTTTTTATTTTTGGTTTGCAATGACTTCCATGCAATGGAAAAAGATGTAAAGGCCGGGTCGAGTTCCATGTTGCCCAACATCACCATAGACATGCTCTGTTTCACAATGGCATCTGGAGCACATCTGCGTTCAACTGCACCTTCAGGTGCAGGTACCATTATTTCATCACCTTGCAGACAGCCTCCTGACTGTGCTTGTATTGCTTTTGTTTCGTAAATGTCCAGTTGCAAAATGGCCCACATGTCAACATAAAGTGGTGGCAGGCTCAGAGTAAGTCAGTTAATAGTACAATGAGGCATTCCTTCGACGGATATAAAGATTATGTACAGGGCATTGGTGGTGGACAAGTTGGGCCAAAGGACCTCTGCCCCCCCCCACCCCCCCCCACTGTAGGACTCTATAATAGAGGGTTAAAAAAAAGAAAATAAGGCTTTAAGAACCTTGTTCTCTCACCTAAAGTTGAGTTTAGTTTATTGTCACGTGTACCGAGGTACAGTGAAACGCTTTTGTTGCGTGCTAACCAGTCAGCGGAAAGACGATACTTGATTATAATCGAGCCATTCACAGTGTATATGACACATGATGAGGGAATAACGTTTAGTGCAAGGCAAAGTCCGATCAAGGATAGTCCGAGGGTCACCAGTGAGTTAGATAGAAGTTCAGGACTGCTCTCTGGTTGAGCTAGGATAGTTCAGTTGCCTGATAACAGCTGGAAAGAAACTAACAATTGAAGTGATAATAATAGGAGCCTATTCAGATTAACAGCTAGATGTCAAATCCCTTGAGTAAGGTCATGGAGAAATTATTCCGTCGAATTTTAATTTTTGTGCATGCAGTTTTATTTTCACGTGGATGACTAGAGTGAACTTTAAGAATTGCTCACTAGTGTTTACTTGCAATAAGTAGAGATTTTATACATAGCCACGTCCACGTGGTATCGTCAGATTTAGCTGTCACCTGCTGATTCCCAGATTTGTTGGGTGTTTTTATCAAAATGTTTCGAGCAGATCTTTTTGTCGGGTCTGGGGAAAGTCGGGACGTCAAGAGAGTTTTATTGTCATAAGTCCCAGATAGAACAATGATGTTCCTGGCGTAAAATGGAGGGAGATTGATTAGTGCGGGTGTCAGGGGTTATGGGGAGAAGGCAGGAGAATGGGGTTTGAGAGGGAAAGATAGATCAGCCATGATTGAATGGTGGAGTAGACTTGATGGGTCGAATGGCCTAATCCTGCTCCTAATTGCTTATGAAAATGTACTAAATGGAGCAGTACAGAGGTGTTAGATCAGCAGCATAAAATGATATGTAGAGTGTTTGGGACTTTTGTTATAGAAGTCTAGATTATCAAATAATATTGAAGGCATTTTAGTGTTGGATATCAGATTTATTTGCCATCAAGTTTAAACTCTTGCAGAAAAGTGAAGGGTAATCTCTGAGCAGCAGCAAAAGACATGTTGCCCTTTCACCGCAATGATGCCATGCATCGAGGGGCATTGTGGCAATTTTGATATGATTTGCATTATTTGCACCATTTGCTTGCCGAAAGAAAGACTTGCTAAATGCATCTCGATGAAGGTGGTGTCACTTTAAACAAAAAACAGTGTTGCCACGGATTAGAACAGGTTTGCCCGAGGTACAGCATAAAGCTTTTTTTGCGTGCTAACCATCCAGCAGAAAGACAATCCACGATTACAATCGAGCCATTCACAGTGTGGAGATACTTGATAAGGGAATAACGTTTTTCATGAGGAATAGGGGCCGAATTTGTCCATTCGGCCCATCAAGTCTACTCCGCCATTCAATCATGGCTGATCTATCTCTCTCTCTCCTAACCCTCATTCTCCCGCCTTCTCCCCATAACCCCTGACACCTGTTCCGTGCAAGGTAGTCATAGTCAAAGCAAGAAATATTACTGTGGCAGTAGATATTTAAGAATGTGGAGCGATTGTAATATGTGATTGTAGATTTGCTTCCGTGTAGTCGCCTGAGCTGGGCACCATCTAATTGTTGTGTCTAAGCTGATTTATGGCTTCAGTGTTAATTACAAATTTTAGAAGCAGTCCTTTACCTAAAATCAAATTCCCAGTCCCTTTCCTGTGTTCCCGTTCCCGTTCAGTCGTTCTATATGTCTTTTATTGAAATATGTAATCGATAAAAATATTAGTGTGAGACTTCTGTAATTTCTGTAAGTTTTCATTTCCAATCACGTTTCGTTTGACTTTTATTGCAGCAGTCTATTCTCTGATGGTACCCCTTCTAAAGCACTACAAGTGCACAGATATAACTGGTTGGTTGCCTGATTTTTGAATCTATGACATTGAATTGAGTTTGCCAAGTAGCTAGTTTGGAGAGGGCAGTGGAGGGGGGGTGTGGCAACAAAGACAGAAGGGAATCTCTAGGGATGAGCCAAATGAACAGTCCTGATACTGACTGATCCAAGCACAAACTCCGCAAAGTTTTTTAATTCGGATGGGGAAAAAAAATGAATTGGGGGCCGGGATAAAATCTAAATTCAGATCCATTCAGATAGTTACAAAGAGTTCTGTCCATGTCTACAGATGGACAGAAGATCTCGAAATATGAAGGATCAGTATTTGCATTCTGCCAGATAGTTCTATGCACAAATATTTCATAATGGGCACAAAATGGTGCAGCAACTCAACGGGATGGGGCAGTGTCTCTGGATAGAAGGTATGGGTGACGTTTTGGGTTGGACCCGTAAGGTCACCCTTTTCCGTCTATCCAGAGATGCTGCCTGTCCCGCTGAGTCACTCCGGCATTTTGTATCCGTCCAGGGTGCAAAACCAGCATCTGCAGTTCCTTCCTGTACACAATGCGTAATGGGTCTGCTCTGCACATTCCTGGTTTGCATCCCACTCACATGGCCGAAACCATTAAGGTCAATGTGTACGCAAAAATGTTGCTAGTCTTTGTGGTGTTGGAGGTGATTCATCAGCTGGCGTTGCAGGTAGGGCGAGACTGCATGTGCATGTGTGTTTTGGTCAATATCAAAGAGCATAGAATTCCCTTGCAGTTTGAGTAAAGGCCATGTCCATTGGATTCCCTTGCAGTCTGTACTTGGGCGTGGAGCTGTGTGGATCAAATTGTTGGATTCCATTGTAACCTTTGGAGGGTCTATGTGCTCCTGGCTATTCACCCACATTGTCTTGGACAATCTCTCTGCCCCTGTGTTTAACCTGTTCACTGTCAAGTTTGTTTTTTTAGCGCGGCACGTTGGCGCGCTCACAGCGCCAGAGACCCGGGTTCGATCCTGGTCACGGGTGCTTGCCTGTACGTTCTCCCCGTGACCTGCGTGGGTTTGTCTCTGAGATCTTCAGTTTCCTCCCACACTCCAAAGACGTACAGGTCTGTGGGTCAATTGCCTTGGAATCAGTGTAAAGATTGTCCCTAATGCACGACAGTTTTCATGTGCGGAGATCGCTGGTCGACCCGGACTCGGTGGGCCGAAGGGCCTGTTTCCGCACTGTATCTCTAAAACTGTATCTAAAAAACTATTGGCCATGACATGAGTATACTTGGGAGGGTGGGGTGGTGGTGGCAGTGAACAGGTTAAGTCCCATCTTTGTCCTTCCTTGCCACGTAACTTAAACTTGATCAGATTTCAAATGCACAAATGTGAAGCTCAGATGTATCTAATTAATTATCTCCAGGAGATCTTCCAATATAGTTGGGCCTCAAGATCCGTTTCTGGAACACAGTTGACCGGAACTTGTCCAATTTTTGCGGGACAAAACCTCTCCGCATTTACAACCTCCAATGTGTAATGGAAACCACATTTTCTGTTTTGTGTTCATCGCTTTTGCTTCCCTGACGAGAAACTGTCCCGATCTGTTTGAGTTCTAGATTTGTACTTGTCGATGCAATTTCTCTTATTTTAAGGCCAGCTTTAAATGACGTGGCAGTTTTTAAGAGTTTCCGTGTGTTTTCTGGCCGATTTATAACAATTCTGTAGCCAATTAATCCTTCATTTGACTGTTGGGGGATGAATGAATGAAGATGGTTGCCAATGTTCTCATCCCCCTGGCCATCTTGGAGTGCGCATTGCACTCTCAAACTCCCTCTAGTTGCTACTCATCCCCAAATTTTGTTTCCTGCACGCGATAACCTGAGTCTAGAACCATAGATACGTGATACAGCGTGGAAACAGGCCCTTCGGCCCAACTTGCCCAAACCGGCCAACATGTCCCATCTACACTTGTCCCACCTGCACCTGATTCAGAAATGTTGCCATAGTACCTGCCCCAACTACCTCATCCGGCCCCTCGTACCGTTTGTTTTATGCTGACGTGAAGTGTGCATTTTCCAGAGATATTAGGAGGATGTTGCCAGCACTCGAGGGCACTGAGATATATAGGGAGAGGTTGAGCAGGCTAGGACTTTGTTTTGTGGAGCGCAGGAGGATGAGGGGTGATGTGACAAAGGTGTTTTAAATCATTAGGGGGATAGATAGGGTGACTGCTCAGAATCTTTCACCCAGTATTAGGGGACCATGAACCAGAGCTCATAGGTTTAAAGTGATAGGAGCAGAATTAGGCAATTCGGCCCATCAAGTCTATTCCGCCATTCAGTCATGGGTGATGTATAGTCCCAACGCCGTCAAACGCTCATCACATGTTAACCCACTCATTCCTGGGATCATTCTCGTAAACCTCCTCTGGACCCTCTTTGGGGCCAGCACGTCCTTCCTTAGACGTGGGGCCCAAAACTGCTCACAATATTCCAAATGCAGCCTGACCAGCGCTTTACAGAGCCTCGACATTCCTGCATCCCGGTTTTTGTATTATGGCCATTTTGAAATAAATACTAGCAAATTGTTTCCTGCCTGCAACAACCTCAGAATGGAGTCACAGAATGATACAGCGTGGAAACAGGCCCTTTGGCCCAACTTGCCCCCACCGACCAATGCGCCCCATCTACACTAGTTGGGGACGGGTGGGGACAGATTTAATAGGAACCTGGTGGGCAACCTTTTCATACAAAGGTGGCGGTTATCTGGAACGAGCTGCCGGAAGAGGTAGTTGAGGCAGGTATTATAATAACATTTAAAAGACACTGGGGACTGAGGTGAGAATAAACGTTTTCACCCAGAGAGTTGTGAATTTATGGAATTCCCTGCCACAGAGGGCAGTGGAGGCCAAATCACTGGATGGATTTAAGAGAGATAGAGCTCTAGGGACTAGTGGAGTCGAGGGATATGGGGAGAAGACAGGCACGGGTTATTGATAGGGGACGATCAGCCATGATCGCAATGAATGGCGATGCTGGCTCGAAGGGCCGAATGGCCTCCTCCTGCACATATTTTCTATGTTTCCATGGAACATACATGAAAAGGAAAGGTTTAAAGGGATTTGGGTTAAATGCAGGCAGATGAGACTAATGTAGGTTTCCATGGGCAAGTTGGGCCGAAGGGGCAGTTTCCGTGCTGTATTTCTATATGGTCATCTTGTAGGGATCATTGCCCAAGTCTAGTGCCCGCTTGAAAATGGCCAAAGATTTTTGTTAGCTGCAGAGGGAGGAATGAACACATTCTCAGAACCACCCACCCTGTCGGTCTCTTCGACAAGACTCCCAGTTTTCATAACCTAGATCAAACTATCTACTTATTGTTCATTTCGTTCCGGGAGCCTTTGTTGTGGGCCTGAGGTGTAAAAGACCAATTTTCCCGTCGTCTAATAAAGTCTCTTCTGTGACAAAAATCAGATCATCTCAAATTTTAAATGTTTCTACTCGTTCCATTTGTCAACAGCTTTGTCGGACGGAGTTGCCCTCAATTAGATTTTGTACAAGTGCTTGCTCACATTATGTTTGAGTCTTCTTCACCTGCTCAATGTACATTCCACATCTCCAAACTTGTCCATTGGACTACATGATCAATTCTCTGCCAATGGGTAGATGCTGGTGTAACTCAGCGGGACAGGCAGCATCTCGGGAGGGAAGGAATGGGTGACGTTTCGGGTCGAGACCCTGAGTCTGAAGAAGGGTCTCGTCCCGAAGGGTCACCCATTCCTTCTCTCCAGAGATGCTGCCTGTCCCACTGAATCACTCCAGTGTTTTGTGTCCATCTTCGGTTTAAACCAGCATCTGCAGTTCCTTCCTACACTAATCAATGGGAGCTACTCCAGGGATTATTGGATAAACAGCAGGTTTCTTGAATTAAATTTGATGCCAAGCAACACTAAGGTCAAAGGAGGTTTGAATGAGTTTTAACATAGGATGAGCGTTTGACGGCACTGGGCCTGTACTCACTGGAGTTTAGAAGGATGAGGGGGGCTTCATTGAAACGTACAGAATAGTGAAAGGCTTGGATAGGGTGGATGTGGAGAGGATGTTTCCACTAGCGGGAGAGTCCAAGGACCAGAGGTCACAGCCTCAGGACGTTCCTTTAGGAAGGAGATGAGGAGGAATTTCTTTAGTCAGAGGGCGGTGAATCTGTGGCATTCTTTGCCACAGAAGGCTGTGGAGGGAAAGTCAGTGGATATATTTAAGGCAGAGATAAGAAGATATGACAGGGGATATGAGGTTGGGGCCCTTTTTCAGACATTGTAGTTGGGGGGAGAAGTGGGTCTGGGACAAAACCTGGCAAGTTATAGGTAGATACAGGTGAAGTGGGGGGGGGACAAAGAGCGTGAGATGAGATAAGGCTAAAAGAGACGTGAAATGTGAAGTCGGAGGAGGGAATGTAAGTGGAAGGGGACGGGGAGGAAGGGGAAAGATATTCAGCAACTTGTGTAGTATGGGAATACTTAAACAGTAGCTCTTGCTGGCTTATATTTCAGTTTGTCTTTTTATAACTCTTTGTAAATCGGAAACTAAAATCAAAACCATGTGCTTTAATAAAGTCTCGTGACTCTGAGGCCGTATAAAGCCATTCCCCGTCAGAATAGAGAATGCTCTGTGTTTTCAATAATATACTTTAAACAGTAGTTTAAAGGTTACATTACTCAAAGCTCGGAGCCAATATTAAATTCTTTCTCCATGTTGCACACAGCATGTGCTAAAAATACCTGAACACAGGTACGGCACGGTGGCGCAGTGGGTGGAGCAGCTAACTCACAGCGCTAGAGACCCGAGTTCGTTCCTGACCTTGGGTGCTGCCTGTGTGGAGTTTGCACGTTCTCCCCTTGGATGGGGTGGATGTGGAGAGGATGTTTCCACTCGTGGGAGAGTCTAGGACCAGAGGTCACAGCCTCAGAATTGAGGGATGTTTTTTTAGGAAGGAGATGAGGAGAAATGTATTTCGTCAGAGGGTGGTGAATCTGTGGAATTATTTGCCACAGACGGCTGTGGAGGTCAAGTCAATGGATATTTTTAAGGTAGAGATTGATAGATTCTTGATCAGTTCGGGTGTCAGAGGTTATGTGGGGAGAAGCTTAAGGATAAAGGGGAAATCCTTTAAAACCGAGATGAGAATAACTTTTTTCACACAGAGAGTGGTGAATCTCTGGAACTCTCTGCCACAGAGGGTAGTTGAGGCCAGTTCATTGGCTATATTTAAGAGGGAGTTAGATGTAGCCCTTGTGGCTAAGGGGATCAGGGGGTAGGAGAGAAGGCAGGTACGGGATACTGAGTTGGATGATCAGCCATGATCATATTGAATGGCGGTGCAGGCTCGAAGGGCCGAATGGCCTACTCCTGCACCTAATTTCTATGTTTCTGTGTTTCTAGAAGGGGGTTGGTCGGGAGAGATAGATCAGCCATGATTGAATGGTGGAGTAGACCTGATGGGCCGAATGGCCTAATTCTGCTCGTGCACCTCCCTGTGACAGCGTGGGTTTCCTCTGGGTGCTCCGGTTTCCTCCCACATCCCAGAGACGTGCGGGTTTGTAGGTTAATCGACCCT
Source organism: Leucoraja erinaceus (assembly GCF_028641065.1). Taxonomy (NCBI): domain Eukaryota; kingdom Metazoa; phylum Chordata; class Chondrichthyes; order Rajiformes; family Rajidae; genus Leucoraja; species Leucoraja erinaceus. The sequence goes on from NC_073388.1 coordinate 5,161,938, forward strand.
CTGTAAATTGCCCCTCGTGTGTAGGGAGTGGATGAGAGAGTGGGATAACATAGAAGTGGTGTGTGAACGGGTGGTCGATGGTTGGCATGGACTCAGTGGGCAGAAGGGCCTGTTTCCATGCTGTGTCTCCAAACTAAACACAGTATGCTGTCAATTGCAGCAGGTTCGTGATATTCTGGTCAGGTGGGCTGAGGAATGGTTGATGGAATTTAATACAGAGAAAGGTGAGGTGTTGCATTTTTGGGGGCACTAACGTGGGCGGGACCTACACAGTGAACGGTTGGGCTCTGGGGAGTGTGGTGGAGCAGAGAGATCGAGGGCTGCAGGTACATCATTATACTCTCTAGAATTTAGGAGATTGAGGGGGGATCTTATAGAAACTTACAAAATTCTTATGGGGTTGGACAGGCTAGATGCAGGAAGATTGTTCCCGATGTTGGGGAAGTCCAGGACAAGGGGTCACAACTTAAGGATAAGGGGGAAATCCTTTAAAACCGAGATGAGGAGAACTTTTTTTCACACAGAGAGTGGTGAATCTCTGGAACTCTCTGCCACAGAGGGTAGTTGAGGCCAGTTCATTGGCTATATTTAAGAGGGAGTTAGATGTGGCCCTTGTGGCTAAGGGGATCAGGGGGTATGGAGAGAAGGCAGGTACTGGATACTGAGTTGGATGATCAGCCATGATCATATTGAATGGCGGTGCAGGCTCGAAGGGCCGAATGGCCTACTCCTGCACCTAATTTCTATGTTTCTATGTTTCTATACATAGTTCATTGAAAGTGGCATTACAGATAGACAGTGTGGCCAAGAAGACTTTTGTCACATTGGCCGTCAATCAGAGCATTCAGAAGTTGGGAGGTCATACTGCAGTTGTACAAGGCATTGGTGAAGCTGCAGTTAGTTTTGTGCTCAGTTCAGGGCACCTTGTTATGGGAAAGATGTTGTCAAGCTGGAAAGGGAGCAGAGAAGATTTACGAAGATGTTGCCAGGACTCGAGCACCTGAGCCATAGGGCGAGGTAGAGCGGGCTGGGACTGTATTCCTTGGGGCGTAGGAGGATGAGGGGTGATCTTATAGAGAGGTGTCTAAAATCATGAGAGGAATAGATTGGGTAGATGCACAGAGTGTCTTGCCCACAGTAGGGGAATCGAGGACCAGAGGACAAAGGTTTAAGGTGAAGGGGGGAAAGATTTAATATGAGGAGGTAACATTTTCACACAATGGGTGGTGGGTGTATGGAATGAGCTGCCAGAGGATGCAGTTGAGGCTGGGACTATTGCAACATTTAGACTGGGTACATGGACACATCAGGTTGAGAGGGTTATGGGCCAAACGCAGGCAGGTGGGAAAAGTGTGGATGGGACATGTTGGTCGGTGCAGGCAAGTTGGGCCAAAGGGCCTGTTTCCACACTATATGACTCTGTGCAGTATGCTATCGCCACAATCAAACGCCAGTTCAGTCGATGAAAACATGTGAAGTGAGTATCTGAGATCAAATCAAACTTCCGAACATCCTGACTGATAACAGCTTGAGGCTGAAGAAAGTCAAATTCTAAAGCCATGCGATCTTATATCCTTAACTGCATCAGTATCAAAGCTTATGATTGGACTTTGTGGGCCGAATGGCCTCATTCTGCTCCTATAATTAATGAACATACATTCTCATTGCGATTTTGCAAATCAGAATATTATTTGAGATAATAAGGATGTTTGTGTGTAGCACGGGCTGTGTGGTTTTATACACAAATGCCAATTCTGGTATAAATCTACATTTGCAATTTATTTTTGACCTTTTCAGATAAGCCAGCTGATGGATACATAGCAGGAAATGCTCTGGTGAGTATGAAAGCGGGCAAACGTATATCTGTTCTCTCAAAAACGATCTGTGGAAAGTGGGGAATTCCTCCTCATTCTGTCTTTAGTCTGAAGAAGGGTCTCGACCCGAAACGTCACCAGTCCATGTTCTCCAGGGATGCTGCCTGACCCGCTGAGTTACTCCAGCGTTTTGTGTCTCTTTGTGTATTGAGTAGCGTCTGAAACCTTCTTTAGACTGATTGTAGGGGGGGGGGGGGGGGGGGGGGGGGGGGGGGGGGGGGGGGGAGGAGAAGGGAAAAGGGTAGAGTTAACCCCCACCCCCCCCCAAAAATCATCTGAAGAAGGGTCCCAGCCAGAAACGTCACCTGTCCATGTTCTCCAGAGATGCTGCCTGAACCGCTGAGTTACTCCAGAACATTGTGTCCTTTATGAGGATGTTGCTTGGACTCAAAGGTCTGAGCTACAGCAAAGGTTTCGACAGGTTAAGACATTATTTTCCGAAGCACAGGGTGATGTGCGATGCTCTTATAGAGGTGTATACAATCATGAGAGCAATGAATGCGCAGAGTTATCTAACCAGGGGTAGGGAAATCAAACGTAGAGGACATAAGTTTAAGATGAGGGTGGGGGGGGGGACAACATTTAATAGGAAGCTGAGCAGCATGTTTTTTCACTTGGTGGGTGGAGGGTGAATGGAACGAGCTGCCGGAGGGTGTAGTTGAGGCAGGGACTGTAACAACATTTGGAAGGCACTTGGACAGGTACATGGATAGGGTAGGTTTAGAGGGATATGGGCCAAGCGTGGGTTAGGTGGGATTCGTGAAGATGGGCATGGTGCAGACCAGAGGTGTTCTTGCCTTGGTGAATGCTGAGTGCCTGGGGTGATGGTGGAGGTAGCTGTCTTAGTGGTGTTTAAGAGGCTTTTGGATAGGAGCATGGTTATGGTCAGGATATGGATCGTATGCAGTCGGAAGCGATTGGTATTGCGTTTGGCAGGACATTATGGGACGAGGGCCTCCCTGTGACCTGCGTGGGTTTTCTCCGGGATCTCCGGTTTCCCCCCACACTCCAAAGACATGCAGGCATGTAGGTTAATTGGCTTCTGCAAAATTGTAAATTGGCCCTAGTGTGTAGGATAGTGCTAGTGTGCAGGGATCGCTGGTCGGCACGGATTCAATGGGCCGAAGGGCCTATTTCCGTGCTGTTTCTCTAAAGCCTAAAGTCTGTACACACACACACATACACGCACATACCTACCTACCCACCTGTCAACGGTTATGAGGAGAAGGCAGGGCAATGGGGCTTAGAGGGAGAGATAGATCAGCCATGATTGAATGGCGGAGTAGACTTGATAGGCCGAATGGCCTAATTCTGCTTCTATCACTTATGAAGACAAAACCAATGCCCCCAAGTCTATGTAGTTCAGAGCCTAGTTGGAGTTTGTGGTGTTTAACAGCCTGATGGCAGTCGGGAGAAAGCTGTTCCTGAGCCTGGACGTTACAGTTGTCTGGCTCCTGGTTATTGCTGGTGTCATGATCACCATGGGAACTGCTAAGCTTTGCCATTTAATTATAACTTTGTTTCTATTCCAATCAATGTGCCCTTTTAATTCTAAATCTGTCTCTGTTCACTGAGCAGAAACCCTCTGTATCTATCTTAGGTCTCTTCCTTTTTCCCCATCTCGTCCGACTTTTCCCAGTAACATTTCCAATCGCTAAATCAGTTCTAGATATTTTTTTTAAATTCACAACCACTGATGCTGGAAATCTAAAATATAAACAGAAAAGCGCTGGAAATACTCAGTGGGTCAGGCAGCAGCTGTGGGGAAGAAAGAGTTAATTTTTTTTTTTTGCCGACTGCCGGCATCATTGACTGATGTATCGAGTCACCGAAAAAGTCACGGCGTGACGACGTAATGACGTGCGGTGTCTCCTCGAGTGTCGCAACATTTTTGTTTGTCACCGCTGGGTTTTGAAACATTCAAAATCTTTTGGCGAACCTGGTACATACGTCAGTCAATGCCGCCGGTAGTCTCCGAAAAAAATCGCCAGTGGGACAGGCCCTTTAATAGCGAAGAGTTGATAGTTACTGTATTACCGAATAGTGAAAGGCTTGGATAGAGTGGATGTGGAGAGGATGGTTCCACTAGTGGGAGAGTCTAGGACCAGAGGTCACAGCCTCAGAATTAAAGAATTAAATGTTCCATCAGGAAGATGAGGAGGAATTTCTTTAATCAGAGGGTGGATGGTGAATATGTGGAATTCTTTGCCACAAAAGGCTGTGGAGGCCAGGTCAATGGATAGTTTTAAGGTAGAGAAAGGTAGATTCTTGATTAGTACGGGTGTCAGGGGTTATGGGGAGAAGGCAGGAGAATGGGGTTGAGAGGGAGAGATAGATCAGCCATGATTGAATGACGGAGTGGACCTGATGGGCCGAGTGGCCTACCTCTGCTCCTATCACTTATGAACATGTTTTGGGTCGAAGCCCCTTTGGTAAAACTGTGAAAAAAGGGAAGAGAAAAGCAATGAAGTACGCATAGAAACATAGACAATAGGTACAGGAGTAGGCCATTCAGCCCTTTCAGCCAGCACCACCATTCAATATGATTATGGCTGATCATCTAAAATCAGTACCCCGTTCTTTGCTTTCTCCCCATATCCCTTGATTCCGTTACCCTAACAGCTCTATCTAACTCTATCTAAACATCTAGTGAACCGGCCTCCACTGCCTTCTGTGGCACAGAATTCCACAGATTCACAACTCTCTGGCTGAAAAAGTTTTTCCTCATCTCAGTCCCAAATGGCCTACCCGTTATTCTTAAACATAGAAACATAGAAAATAGGTGCAGGAGTAGGCCATTCGGCCCTTCGAGCCTGCACCGCCATTCAATATGATCATGGCTGATCATCCAACTCAGTATCCTGTACCTGCCTTCTCTCCATACTTAGCCTTTAGCCACAAGGGCCACATCTAACTCCTTCTTAAATATAGCCAATGAACTGGCCTCAACTACCTTCTGTGGCAGAGAATTCCACAGATTGACCACTCTCTGTGTGAAAAATGTTTTCCTCATCTCGGTCCTAAAAGATTTCCCCCTTATCCTTAAACTGTGACCTCTTGTCCTGGACTTCCCCAACATCGGGAACACTCTTCCTGCATCTAGCCTGTCCAAACCCTTAAGTATTTTGTAAGTTTCTATAAGATCCCCCCTCAATCTTCTAAATTCTAGCGAGTGCAAACCGAGTCTATCCAGTCTTTCTTCATATGAAAGTCCTGACATCCCAGGAATCAGTCTGGCGAACCTTCTCTGTACTCCCTCTATGGCAAGAATGTCTTTCCTCAGATTAGGAGACCAAAACTGTACGCAATACTCCAGGTGTGGTCTCACCAAGACCCTGTACAACTGCAGTAGCACCTCCCTGTTCTACTGTGTGACCCCCCTGGTTCTGGACTCCCCCAACATCGGGAATATTTTTCCTGCATCTAGCCTGCCCAATCCCTTAAGAATTTTAAATGTTTCTATCAGATCCCCCTCATCCTTCTAAATTCCAGTGAATACAAGCCCAGCCGCTCCATTCTTTCATCATATGTCAGTCCCCCCCTCCCGGGAATTAACCTGGTGAACCTACACTGCACCCCCTCAATAGCAAGAATGTATTTTCGTGACACAAAATGCTGGAGTAACTCAGTGAGCCAGACGACATCTCTGGAGCACACATTCAGGTGACATTTCAGGTCGGGACCCTTCTTCGGACTGATTGTGGTGGGGGGGGGGGGGGGGGGGGGGGGGGGGTGGGAAGGAGGCTGGAAGAGAAGAGGGGCCGGACAAAGCCTGGAGAATTTGACAAGGAGAGAGTGCTGGAGTTACTCAGCGGGTCTGGCAGCATCTATGGAGGAAAAGGACAGGTGACATTTTGAGTCAAGGACCCTTCCTGGAATAAGGCAGGAGAATGGGGTTGAGAGGTGAAACATGAATGGTGGAGGAGACTCGAGGGGCCGAATGGCCTAATTCTGCTCCTATATCATCCGGTTCAATCCTCCGGGATTTTGTCTTTCCTTGGTAAACCAGCATCTGCAGTTCACTTTGATTAAGGGCATTTTGATGATGTTGCTGTCTTGATTGTAAGATGATCAGAGGACATGCATTTAAGGTGAGGGTGGGAAGATTTAATAGGGACCTGAGGTGCAACCTTTTCAGAAAAAGGCTGGTGGGGGTATGGAACGAGATGCCGGGGCATGTAGTTGAGGCAGGTACTATCACAATGTTTGTGAGACATTTGGACAGGTACATGGATAGGATAGGTTTAGAGGGATATGGGCCAAATGCAGGTAGGTGCAACGAGTGTAGATGGGACATGTTGGTCAGCATGGGCAGGTTGGGCTGAAGGGCCTGTTTCATAGAAACATAGAAAATAGGTGCAGGAGTAGGCCATTCGGCCCTTCGAGTTTCTATAAGATCCCCCCTCAATCTTCTAAATTCTAGCGAGTACAAACCGAGTCTAACCAGTCTTTCTTCATATGAAAGTCCTGACATCCCAGGAATCAGTCTGGTGAACCTTCTCTGCACTCCCTTTATGGCAAGAATGTCTTTCCTCAGATTTGGAGACCAAAACTGTATGCAATACTCCAGGTGTGGTCTCACCCAGACCCTGTACAACTGCAGTAGAACCTCCCTGCTCCTATACTCAAATCCTTTTGCTATGAATGCAAACATACCATTCACCTTCTTCACTGCCTGCTGCACCTGCATGACAATTTTAATGACTGGTGTACCATGACACCCAGGTCTCGTTGTATCTCCCCCTTTCCTAATCGGCCACCATTGAGGTAATAGTCTACTTTCCTGTTTTTGCCACCAAAGTGGATAACCTCACATTTATCCACATTATACTGCATCTGCCATGCATTTGCCCACTCACCCAGCCTATCCAAGTCACCTTGCAGCCTCCTAGCAACCTCCTCACAGCTAACACTGCCCCCCCAGCTTCGTGTCATCCGCAAACTTGGAGATGTTGCATTCAGTTTCCACGCTGTGTGACTCAAAGACCCTGTGGTGGCTCAGCGGTAGTGTTGCTGTCTAAGGCACCAGAGACCTGAGTTCGATCCTGTCCTTATTGAGTTTGTACGTTCTCCCCGTGACCTGCGTGGGTTTTTCCTCAGGGCGCTCCAGTTTCCTTCCACACTCCCAAAGTCGTGCAGGTTTGTAGGTTAATATGCTTCTGCAAAATTGTCCTGGGTGTGTGGGATAAAAACTAGCGTACAGTTGATCGCTGGTCTCTGTGGCATCATTGGGCTGAAGGGCCCGTTTCCACTCTGTATCTCTAAACTAAACTGCTATCAGAACATTTCAGAGACATTTAGACAGGTACATGGATAGAGCAGGTGTGGAGAGTTACGGGCCAAGCGCGGGCAGGTGGGACGTGTGTAGACGGGGACCGTTGGTCGGTGTGGGCAAGTTGGGTTGAAGGGCCTGTTTCCATGCTGTATGGCTCTGTGGCTCTGCGGCCCGGATTTGGAAGCAGAGATGTAATGCCTCTCCTGTTTATTGCAGAACACAAAGATAGCGTCTGAGCCACCAGTCGTACCACCAGTGTCAGAGGACGATGATGAGGATGAGGACAATATTCCCCCGCCTGTGATCGCCCCTCGGCCTGAACACACAAAGTCGGTGAGTGCAGATCGACCCTCATGACCAATGCTTCTGTGCCCGTGGATCAGGTGACACAGCAGTATAGTCGCTGCCCCACAGCGCCAGAGACCCGGGTTCAATACTGGCTACGGGCGCTGTCTGTACGGAGTTTGTACGTTCTCCCTGTGACCTCATAGGTTTTTTCCGGGTGACAATAGACAATAGGTGCAGGAGTAGACCATTCGGCCCTTCGAGCCAGCCCCGCCATTCAATGTGATCATGGCTGATCATCCACAATCAGTACCCCATTCCTGCCTTCTCCCCATACCCCTTGACTCCGCGATCTTTAAGACTATCTAACCCTCTTTTGAAGGCATCCAGAGAATTGGCCTCCACTGCCTTCTGCAGTAGAGAATTGCACAGATTCACAACCCTCTGGGTGAAAAAGCTTTTCCTCGTCTCCGTTCTAAATGGCCAACCCCTTATTCTTAAACTGTGGCCCCTGCTTCTGGACTCCCCCAACATCGGGAACACGTTTCCTGCCTCTAGCGCGTCCAAGCCCTTGATAATCTTATATGTTTCAATCGGTGCTCTGATTTTTTCCCATATTCCAAAGCCGTACAGGTTTGCAGGTTAATTGGCTTGGGATAAAAATTGTAAATTGTCCCCGGTGTTTAGGATAATGCAAGTGTGCGGGGATCGCTGGTCGGCGTAGACTCGGTGGGCCAAGAGCCTGTTTCAACAGTGTATCTCCAAACTAAACTAAAAGAAATGAGTCTCGAAGAAGCATCTTGACCCAAAAGGTCACCAATTCCTTCTGTCCACAGATGCTGCCTGACCCGTTGAGTTACTCCAGCTTTTTATGTCTATCTCTGACTTAAATCAGCATCTGCAGTTCCTCCTGATATAAACTAAAAGGAGTGTTTAATCAGCATGTTTGCCCTCAACGGAACAATGTCATTCTTATGGGCCTGTCCCACTTAGGTGATTTTTTAGGCAACTACAGGCAACTAGTTTGTCGCCACGTGTTGTCACCGGGAGTCGTCTCCTCAGTCGCGCAAAAAGTCGTAGCGTCTTTCCGGTCGCAGCTAAATTTTCAACACGTTGTGGGTTTGACGCCAATGAGCGTAGCTTGACTTCTCCTGACGTGGGCGCTGTCGTAGGTTGCCGCCAGGATGACGTAGGTTGGCGCTGGTTTTTCGGCGACCTGGTACGACCATGACCGTTGCCGGCACTCGCGGAAAAAAATCGCCAAGTGGGACAGGCCGATTACTCCTTGTCAACTTGTTCACAGGCCTTTGAACACCAAACCAAGCAGAATTGACAGTGAAGGAAGGCAAACGCAATGTTAGCATTTAGTTTGAGAGGACTAGAATATAAACATAGTCATGTAATGCTGAGGCTTTATAAGGTGCTGGTCTTCTTATCGAGTCCACACACAAGATTAGAAGTTTACACAAAAAAGCTGGAGAAACTCAGCGGGTGCAGCAGCATCTATGGAGCGAAGGAAATAGGCAACGTTTCGGGCCGAAACCCTTCTTCAGAAGGGTTTCGGCCCGAAACGTTGCCTATTTCCTTCGCTCCATAGATGCTGCTGCACCCGCTGGGTTTCTCCAGCTTTTTTGTGTAACCTTCGATTCTCCAGCATCTGCACAAGATTAGAAGTTGTTCGGCCAGAGCTGAACACTCTTCTCGGCATCTGCACACAATGGTGTCTGTCTTGTCTTGTGCTTCTTGTGAGTGGTGGTGGATAGATTGGTGGAGACGGGGCCGAGACGTGAACGCTCTTTCCTTCACCTCAGGTGCTGGTCAGACTACATTTGGAGTATTGTGAGCCCCATATCTGAGTACGGGTGCGCTGGCTCTTGAGATGATTCCAGGAATGAGTGGGTTAGCATACGATGAGCGTTTGACGGCACTGGGCCTGTACTCGCTGGAGTTTAGAAGGATGAGTGGGGGGCCTCATGATTTCTTGATTAGTACAGGTGTCAGAGGTTACAGGGAGAAGGCAGGAGAATGGGGTTACGAGGGAGAGATATATCAGCCATGATTGAATGGAGGAGTAGACTTGATGGGCCGAATGGCCTAATTCTATTCCTATTCCTTATGGCCTTATGCCCCATTGAAACTTACCAAATAGCGAAAGGCTTGAATAGAGTGGGTGGAGAGGATATTTAGGAGAATCGAGGACCAGAGGGCACAGCCTCAGAATAAATGGTCGTACCTTTCGAAGGGAGATGAGAATGAATCTCTTTAGTCAGAGGGTGGTGAATCTGTGGAATTCTTTGCCACAGACACCTGCGGAGGCCGGCATTGGGTATTTTTAAAGCAGAGGTTGACAAATTCTTGATTAGTACGGGTGTCGGGGTTATGGGGAGAAGGAGGAGAATGGGGTTGAGAGCTCCCCTCTAAGATCTTTGGTTGAGAGGGAGAGATAGATCAGCCGTGATTGAATGGCGGAGTAGACTTGAATGGCCGAATGGCCTAATTCTGCTCCTATAACTTATGAACTTATAGACACCCTATACACTGATAATATATAACATAGAACAGCGTAACTCAGAAACAGGCCATACGTCCCACATTGTCTATTCCATACATGATACCACATTATATATTATTGGTGTATCGTGTGTATATAAGTTCAGGAACAGGACAGGAACTCGGCTAACTCTCATCTGCCTCCATATCATCCATATCCTTCCATTCCCTGAAGAATTACAAATGTCGGAGTAACTCAGCAGGTCAAGTCGGTCGACTAGATGGGCCGAAGGGCCTAATTCTGCTCCTGGTACTTACGAACGTCTGACAGGTTCTGACTGATCCTGTTCATGTAGCTATAGAGTGACGCAGTGTGGAAACTGGCCCACACCGGCCAACAATGTCCCAGCTACACTAGTCCCACCCGCCTGTGTTAGGTCCGTGTCCCTGCAAACTTGTCCTATCCATGTGCCTGTTCCCTCTCTAGATTTTTACCCGATCGGTGATTGAGCCCAGCATTCCCGTGGCGCCCGTCAAGGACGTGACGACGTCTCCAGTAACAACGCCGCCTGAGAACGTGAGCGGCCTCAACAGCCAGCTCTGCAGAAACACCGACAAGCAGAGGAAGAAGTCCAAGATGACAGACGAAGAAATCCTCGAAAAATTAAGTACGTATTTAACCGTAAACCCTGTTGACTCAAGAGGTACAGAGCCATGAAAACGCACGACTACTGATTCAGGGACAGTTTCTTCCCGGCTGTTATCAGGCAACTGAACCATCCTACCACAACCAGAGAGCAGTCCTGAACTACTATCTACCTCATTGGTGACCCTCGGACTATCCTTGATCAGACTTTGCTGGCTTTACCTTACACTAAACATTATTCCCTCATCATGTATCTACACTGTAAATGCTCGATGGTAATCATATATTATCTTTCCGCTGACTGGTTAGCACGCAACAAAAGCTTTTCACTGTACCTCGGTACACGTGACTATAGACTGGACTAAACTAAACATATTTTAGATTTTTTATTTCAACAGCGGTAGAGTTGCTGTGGTACACCGGCAGAGACCCGGGTTCAATCCTGACTACGGGTGCTGTCTGTACGGAGTTTGTATGCTCTCCCCGTGACCTGCGTGGGTTTTCTCCGGGAGCTCTGGTTTCCTCCCGCACTCCAAAGACGCGCAGGCTTGCAGGTTAATTGGCTTCAGGAAAAGAGTAAATTGTCCCGAGCGTGCAGGGCAGTGCCAGTGTACGGGGTGATCTTTGGTCGGCGCGGACTCGATGGGCCGAAGGGCCTGTTTCCGCTCTATATCTCCAAAGTCCAATGTCAAGAGAGTGAAATCACCTGACATACAAATCGTCACAATGAACAGGTCTAACAATATCATGAGCCTAATTTCATTCCTATTTCGTGTAATCTTTTCTTTCAGGAAGCATAGTAAGTGTGGGTGACCCCAAAAAGAAGTACACCAGGTTCGAAAAGATCGGTCAAGGGTAAGTTTGCAAATCTCCCTTTTAATGAATAAGAAATGTTCACCCTTTCAGCTGAAGGATGTACAGTTTTCTACTTTCTGATGTTAAGGCCACACTGTACAAAAACTGCCCTTAACGGCCCGAATAATGAGAGGCCTGGGTAGAGTGTATGTGGAGAGCATGTTTCCAATAGTTTGGAGGACGAGAGGAGTTCTTAAGGGGTTGGACAGGCTGGATGCAGGAAGATTGTTTCCGATGTTGGGGAAGTCCAGGACAAGGGGTCACAGCTTAAGGATAAGGGGGAAATCCTTTAAAACCGAGATGAGAAGAACTTTTTTCACACAGAGAGTGGTGAATCTCTGGAACTCTCTGCCACAGAGAGTAGTTGAGGCCAGTTCATTGGCTATATTTAAGAGGGAGTTAGATGTGGCCCTTGTGGCTAAGGGGATCAGAGGGTATGGAGAGAAGGCAGGTACGGGATACTGAGTTAGATGATCAGCCATGATCATATTGAATGGCGGTGCAGGCTCGAAGGGCTGAATGGCCTACTCCTGCACCTAATTTCTATGTTTCTATGTTTCTATGAAAGGGCACAGCCACAGAATATGAGGAGATACCAGAAGATGAGGGGAATTTCTTCAGTCAAAGGGTGATGAATCTGTGGAATTCATTGCCACAGAAGGCTGTGGAGGCCAAGTCAGTGGGTATTTTTAAAGCTGAGTTGACAGATTCTTGATTAGTGGGTACGTATCTTTGTAAAGGAGATGAGGAGGAATTTCTTTAGTCAGAGGGTGATGAATCTGAGGAATTCATTGCCGCAGACGGCTGTGGAGGCCAAGTCAATGGATCTTTTTAAGGCAGAGATAGATAGATTCTTGATTAGTACTAGTATCAGGGGTTACGGGGAGAAGGCAGGAGAATGGGGTTGAGAGGGAAAGATAGATCAGCCATGATTGGACGGTGGGGGAGACTTGATGGGCCGAGTGGCCTAATCCTACTCCGGGCACTTATGGACAAGAACTCTGGGCTAAACAGCAAGTGGTGGGGTAAATGCAGAATGATCACAGTGGTGTGAAAATGTCCTCATCTAAAGGGTCTGGGTTCCCTGTGGGGGAATGGGGAGACCTAAAGTCCAAGTGTTGACAGTGCATCAGATCTAAAATATGGTACATGTCACCCCATTGCAGGTACAGTTTGTAGAGTCATTTGTCTTCCATCACATATCACGTGCGGGAAAGATTTACTAGGATGTTGCCAGGGCCTGAGGGCCTGAGCTACAGGGAGAGGTTGAGTAGGCCTGGGCTCCATTCCTTGGAGCGCAGGAGGCTGATTCTCATTCTCCTTCCCCTTTTAGCCAGGTGACCCCCAGCTGCTCCTCACCCATACAATAGTCCCCATGCCCCCCTCCTCTCTGAACACCCACTCCCCCACCCTCCCCCAACAGACATCACCTGGGCCTCCTTCCATTCTCCAGCCTTCCTCTGACCCCAACCCCCATCCTTGCCGTGTTTCAACCCCCCCCCAACCTCCCCCCCCCCTCGACCCCCCCCTTTCTGATACGGAACGGTCTGGCCTCACCTTCGTTCCCCTCCAGTCTGAAGAAGGGTCTCGACCCGAGACGTCGCCAATTCCTTCTCTTCCAGAGATGCTGCCTGACCCGCTGAGTTACTCCTGTATTTTGTGTCTACCGGTCATCTCACTCAGGTGTATAAGTTAACGAGGGGAACTCTTAGGGTGACTGCACAGTCTTTTACCCAGGGTAGCGGAATCGAGAACCAGAGGTCATGTGTTTATTGAAAGAGGAAAGATTTAATAGGAACCTGTGGGGCAACCTCTTCACACAGGGTGGGCGAGTATGTGGAATTAGCTTCCAGAGGAGGTTGTTGAGACAGATACACCAGCAGCATTTAAAAGACATTTGAACAGTTACGTGGGTATCGGATATGGGCCAAATGCAGGCAAATGGGACGAGTGTAGGTGGGACATCTTGGTTAGCATGGACAGTTTGGGTGGGAGGGCCTGTTTCCGTGTTGTCTGACTATATGAGAGTATAACTAGCCAAATAAGGAGAGGATCCCATCTTGCTGTAGAAACAAAGTGTTGCAGGTGCTGGCCAAGATGGGAGTTGAGACAGATACTATAACAGCATTTAAGAGACGCATTGAAAAATAGGTGCAGGAGTAGATAGATAGATTCTTGATTCGGCCCTTCGAGCCAGCACCGCCATTCAATGTGATCATGGCTGATCATCCCCAATCAGTACCCCGGTCCTGCCTTCTCCCCATATCCCCCGACTCCGCTATCTTTAAGAGCCCTATCTAGCTCTCTCTTGAAAGCATCCAGAGAACCTGCTTCCACCGCCCTCTGAGGCAGAGAATTCCACAGACTCACCACTCTCTGTGAGAAATAGTGTTTCCTCGTCTCCGTTCTAAATGGCTTACCGCTTATTCTTAAACTGTGGCCCCTGGTTCTGGACTCCCCCACCATCGGGAACATGTTTCCTGCCTCTAGCGTGTCCAAACCCTTAATAATCTTATATGTTTCAATGAGATATCCTCTCATCCTTCTAAACTCCAGAGTGTACAAGCCCAGCTGCTCCATTCTCTCAGCATAAGACAGTCCCGCCATCCCGGGAATTAACCTTGTAAACCTACGCTGCACTCCCTCCATAGCAAGAATGTGTGGGGATCGCTGTTTGATGCCGACTCAGTGGGCCGAAAGGCCTGTTTCCGTGCTGTATCTCTGCACTAAACTAAACTAAACTCATCCTAATGGAAATTGAAACCACATTCAGCGGAGAGCACAAACATCCTGCAGTTTAATTTTCTACAGTGCCTGTACAACTAGCCCTTCCATGTGGCTTCAGCTCATAATATATTGAAGATCTGAATTTAGTTACAAAGCCTTAAAGAATTAATGTCATTGGGGAGAGGGACCTCGGGGGCAACTTTTCCCACTGAGCCCTTCCTGTCTGGAATAAACTGCCAGAGAAAGATGCAGAAGCAGATACGATTATGATTTTTAAAAGACCTGATAGAGTTAGAACAATAGACAATAGGTGCAGGAGTAGGCCATTCGGCCCTTCGTGCCAGCACCACCATTCAAGGTGATCATGGCTGATCATCCACAATCAGTACCCCGTTCCTGACTTTTCCCCATATCCCCTGACTCCGCTACCTAGTACAGGACAGGCCCTTTGGCCCACATTGTTTGTGCCGACCATGATGCCAAGTCAAACTGATCTCATCTGTCTGAATATGATCCGTATCCCGGTATCCTCTGTGCATCCATGTGCCTATCTAAAGGCCACTGCTATTTCATCTGCTCCACCACCTGAGATGGTTCATAAGTCACAGGAGCAGAGTTAGGCCATTCTTGCCCTCTTAACCCCATTCTCCTGTCTTCTCCCCATAACCCCCGACACCCGTACTAATCGCAAATCTATCTATCTCTGCCTTAAACATACCCACAGCCATCTGTGGCAATGAATTCCACAGATTCACCACCCTCTGACTGAAGAAACTCCTCCTCATCACCTTTCTCAAGGTACGTCCTTTTATTCTGAGACTGGGCCCTCCAATCCACACAAACCAACATGCCCCTTCTACACTAAACACACCTGCCTGCATTGGGCCCCTGTCCATCTAAACCTATCCTATCCAAGTCAAGTCAAGTCAAGTTTATTTGTCACATACACATACGAGATGTGCAGTGAAATGAAAGTGGCAATGCTCGCGGACTTTTGTGCAAAAGACAAACAACAAAACAACCAAACAAATTATAAACACAATCATAACACACATATTCTTTTACATAATAAATAATGGAAGGAAAAACGTTCTGTAGAGTTAGTCCCTGGTGAGATAGGCGTTTACAGTCCGAATTGCCTCTGGGAAGAAACTCCTTCTCAACCTCCCCGTTCTCACCGCATGGCAACGGAGGCGTTTGCCTGACCGTAGCAGCTGGAACAGTCCGTTGCAGGGGTGGAAGGGGTCTCCCATGATTTTATTATGGGACCTGTCTAAATGCTTTTTAAACATTGTAATAGTCTCTGTCTCAACTATCTCCTCCGGCAGCTCGTTCCATACACCCACCATTGTCTGTGTAAAACAAAAGGTTGCCCCTCGGGTTCCTATTAAATCTTTCCCCTTTCATCTTAAACTTATGTCCTCTGGGGTGGAACATATCCCTTGCAAGTTATTAGGTTAGTTTAGTTCAGTTTAGAGATACTGCGCAGAAACAGGCTCTCCGGCCCACCGAATTCGCACCGGCCAGCGGCCCCCGCATACTAACACCACCCTACACACACTGGCGACAATTTTTACATTTACCTAGCCAATTAACCTACAAACCTGCACGTCTTTGGACTGTGGATGGTGATCATAGCACCCGGAGAAAATCCACGCAGGTCACGGGGAGAACATACAAACTCCATACAGACTGCACCCCGTAGTCAAAATCGAACCTGGGTCTCTGGTGCTACGGTAAGGCAGCAACTCTACCGCTGCGCCACCGTGCCGTGTTTGCAAAATGGAAGGGGGGACATGTATCAAGCCCCTTTGTTACTGTGTGCATTCTTCAGAGATTCATATGTACTCAAATGGTGTTTTGATTCATCTCCTTAGAGCATCGGGCACTGTATATACAGCAATAGACATTGCCACTGGCCAGGAGGTAAGTCCACGTCTATCCCAGTATTACTCTACCTCTTGTGGATCACGTTTGTGTTTGTGGCATGCAGTAATGTTGTCTCCTTACTTCAATCCACACTTTTTTTCATTTCTGTTCAAGACCACGAGAAATTGCAGAAACTACATCATAAGATCATAAGTGACAGGAGTAGAATTAGGCCATTCGGCCCATCGTCTACTGCGCCATTCAATCATGGCTGATCTATCTCTCCCTCCTAACCCCATTCTCCTGCCTTCTCCGCATAACCCCTGACACCCGCACTAATCAAGAATCTATCCATCTCTTCCTTAAAAATATCCACTGATGTGGCCTCCACAGCCTTCTGTGGCAATGAATTCCACAGATTCACCACCCTCTGACTAAAGACACGTCTCCTCGTCCTTTCCTAAAAGAACGTCTTTTGATTCTGAGCCTCTGGCCTCTAGTCCTAGACTCCCCCACTAGGGGAAACCTCCTCTTCACCTCCACACTCCCCTTTCTTATCACTTGCCTTTGTACCAACCTTCTGCTTATCAACACCACTCTACTATCTGCCGAGCTTTGTCCTGTCTTTCCCAAGTTTTGTTAAGAGGGAAGGATAGATCAGCCACGATTGAATGGGCCCAATGGCCTAATTCTGCTCCTATCACTTATGAACTCGATTACCTCCTCCGGCAGCTTGATCCATACTCCTACCACCTCTTGCGTGAATAGGTTACTCCTCAGATTCCTATAGTGTTTATTTGTACTTCTGTGTAGTTTAGTTTAGAGATACAGCGTGGAAGCAGGCCCTTCGGCCCATCGAGTCCGTGCCGACCAACGATCCCCGCACACTAACACTATCCTGCGCACACTAGGGACAATTTACAATAATGACAAGCCAATTAACCTTCAAACCGGCACGTCTTTGAGCGCCGGAGGAAACCAGAGAGATCTCGGAGAAAAGCCACGCAGGTCACGGGGTGAACGTACAAACTCCGCACAGAGAGCACCTGCGGTCAGGATCAAACCCAGGTCTCCAGCGCTGCGAGGCAGCAACTCTACCGCTGCACCATCGTGCTATATTATTCAACATACATTTCTTGCATCCTCTTCATATTCATGGCACTGTGCTGACATTGTGAACTCGTGAAGCTGACGGCCATCTGGCAGTGTATAAATTGATTAGTTCCCTCGTTCCTCCACCATCTGACAGCGAACGAACAGCGGAGGAGTTTTATCCCCCCGGGCCTTAATGGGAATTGTTGAACATGGAGGGGGGGGGGTGGGGGTTCATTAATGCTGTTCACGTCCGACTGGTTTACACAAGGAGCTGGGTCTTCTCTCTGTGTAGGAAGGAACTGCAGATGCTGGTTTAAACCCGAAGATAGACACCAACAGCTGGAGTAACTCAGCGGGACGGGCAGCATCTCTGGAGAGAAGGAACGGGTGACGTTCCGGGTCGAGACTGAAGAAGGGTCTCGACCCGAGACGTCACCCATTCCTTCTCTCCGGAGCCGTCGTATCATCTCTCTTCCTGCTCAGCTTGTACAGAGGGCAAAGAGGGGGTTCGAAATTCCAAGTAAGATACAGGTCCACCACCGAATTAAAATTTTTTAAAATGTAATTGTATTTTCCAGCATCTGTTGGTCTGGCACCTCTCTAAATCTGGACGAAGTCACGAGAGAGCAAATTAGTTCCATATCCGAATTGATTAAACCCCATTTTAATTTTTTTTAAATTTTGTCCTGATAAAAGATATGTCAGTCAGTAAGCTATTTGACCTTGAGAATGGGGCTGGGGTGATAATTAATATCACACCTAATAGCCTTTGCACTGAATGTTCATCTCTGCATGGGATAGCAGGAACTCAGGCAGCGTCGGGAAGCTTGGTTTACTACCTCTGCCTGTGTCTAATACTCATGCAGAATGACAGCTGACATGGGTGGCACGGTGGCGCAGCGGTAGAGTTGGGGCCTCGCAGCACCAGGGACCACGTAAATAGATTCACGAGGATGTTGCCAGGACTAGAGGGGTCTGAGCTACAGAGAGAGGTTGAGCAGGCTGGGTCTCAATTCCTTTCTTTTAAATGTTGATATTGATACATAGGGATCAGGATTACATTAACAACAAATGTAACCTAAATATAAAGCCAGTGTCAAAATACACATTGGGTATAGACCTCCCAGTCTCTGGTTCATAGCAAAACGATTTTTCATAGCAAAAGGATTTGAGTATAAGAGCAGGGAGGTTCTACTGCAGTTGTACAGGGTCTTGGTGAGACCACACCTAGAGTATTGCGTACAGTTTTGGTCTCCTAATCTGAGGAAGGACATTCTTGCCATAGAGGGAGCATAGAGAAGGTTCACCAGACTGATTCCTGGGATGTCAGGACTTTCATATGAAGAAAGACTGGATAGACTCGGCTTGTACTCGCTAGAATTTAGAAGATGGAGGGGGGATCTTATAGAAACTTACAAAATTCTTAAGGGGTTGGACTGGCTAGATACAGGAAGATTGTTCCCGATGTTGGGGAGGTCCAGAACAAGGGGTCACAGTTTAAGGATAAGAGGGAAGTCTTTTAGGACCGAGATGAGGAAAACATTTTTCACACAGAGAGTGGTGAATCTGTGGAATTCTCTGCCACAGAAGGTAGTTGAGGCCACAGTTCATTGGCTATATTTAAGAGGGAGTTAGATGCAGCCCTTGTGGATAAAGGGATCAGGGGGTATGGAGAGAAGGCAGGTACGGGATACTGAGTTGGATGATTAGCCATGATCATATTGAATGGCGGTGCAGGCTCGAAGGGCCGAATGGCCTACTCCTGCACCTATTTTCTATGTTTCTATGTTTCTAACAAATGTAACCTAAATATAAATCCAGTGTCAAAATACACATTGGGTATAGACCTCCCAGTCTTTATGTAAATAGAGATAAACGGTTAAAAGAGAACTTGGATATATATTTTTAAAAAAGATAAAAAGGAGAAAAACAAAACCCTCTAAACTAAAATAAGCAAAACAAAACAAAACAGAATCTGGGCTGCAAACAATGTCAGCAGTTTAAGCCCCTGTTTGTCGTCAAATCCGTTCCACCATATAAAAGTTAAAAATGATTATAACGGTTGGAGAGGGAACAATTTATATTGTGTGAAAATATTGAATAAAGCTTCCCCAAGTCCTATCAAATTCAACCGAGGGTTCAACAATGTCACTCCTAATTTTTTCTAAATATAAACATGATATGACCCCCTCTATCCACCTGATAGAGGTCTTTAAAATGATGAGAGGGATAGACAGAGTTGATGTGGACAAGCTTTTCCCTTTGAGAATAGGGAAGATTCAAACAAGAGGACATGACTTCAGAATTAAGGGACAGAAGTTTAGGGGTAATATGAGGGGGAACTTCTTTACACAGAGAGTGGTGGCGGTGTGGAATGAGCTCCCAGTGGAAGTGGTGGAGGCAGGTTCATTGGTATCATTTAAAAATAAATTGGATAGGCATATGGATGAGAAGGGAATGGAGGGTTATGATATGAGTGCAGGCAGGTGGGACTAAGGGGAAAAAAAAAAATTTGTTCGGCATGGACTTGTAGGGCCGAGATGGCCTGTTTCCGTGCTGTAATTGTTATATGGTTATTATATGGTTATATTGTTTCAGAGTACCAATGGAGTGTGGTCGGAGGATTAGAGTCTTTATATTTAAATAAAATAGATCTTCTGGCAATGAATGTAGTAAAAGCAATCGATCGATGGGCGGAAAGGGACAGATGAGTAGAATCTAACATTGGTTTAGCCCAAAGATCGCAGTAATAGGAGGTTGTAAATCAAGACCTGAAACTACAGAAATAGTATCAAAAATGTATTTCCAATATTTTTCCAAACGTGGGCAAGACCAAAACATATACGAGTCAGAGAAGCCACTTCAGAATGACATCTGTCACAGGTAGTTTTATATGACCATAAAAATGAGCCTCGCAGCACCAGGGACCACGTAAATAGATTCACGAGGATGTTGCCAGGACTAGAGGGGTCTGAGCTACAGGGAGAGGTTGAGCAGGCTGGGTCTGTATTCCATGGAGCGCAGGAGGATGAGGGTTGATATTATAGAGGTGTATAAGGTCATGAGAGGAATAGATCGGGTAGATGCACACAGTCTCTTGCCCAGAGTAGGCGAATCGAGGACCAGAGGACATAGGTTTAAGGTGAAGGGGAAAAGATTTAATAGGAACCTGAGGGATATCTTTTTCACACAAAGGGTGGTGGGTGTATGGAACAAGCTGCCAGAATTAGTTGAGGCTGGGACTATCCCAATGTTTAAGAAACAGTTAGACAGGTGCATGGATACTGTGTAATTAGGAACTGCAGATGTTGGTTTAAACTGAAGATAGGCACAAAAAGCTGGAGTAACTCAGCGGGTACAGGGAGCATCTCTGGAGAGAAGGAATGGGTGACGTTTCGGGTCGAGACCATTCATCAGTGGTTAGGTGTAAGCGAAACGAGAGAGATAGAAGGTGAGATAAAGAAAAATGAATGAAAGATATGCAAAAAAGTAACGATGATAAAGGGAACAGGCCATTGTTAGCTGTTTGTTGGGTGAAAACGAGAAGCTGGTGCAACTTGGGTGGGGGAGGGATAGAGAGAGAGGGAATGCCGGGGCTACCTGAATTTAGAGAAGTCAATATTCATACCAGTGTGGTGTAAGCTGCCCAGGTGAAATATGAGATGCCGTTCCTCCCATTTGCGTTTAGCCTCACTCTGACAATGGAGGAGGACAGAAGGATCTGTGTGGGAATGGGAAGGAGAATTAAAGTGTTTGGTAATCGAGAGATCAGGTTGGTTCAGGCGGGCTGAGCAAAGGTGTTCCGCGAAATGATCGCCCTCTCTGCGTTTGGTCTCGTCGATGTATAAGAGGTTTAGAGCGATATGGACCAAATGCTGGCAGGTGGGACTAGTGCAGCTGGGACATGTTGGCCAGTGTGGGCAAGTTGGGCCGAAGGGCCTGTTTCCACACTGTATCACTCTATGACCCGGGTTCGATCCTGACCACGGTTGCTGCCTGTATGGAGTTTGCACGTTCTCCCTGTTGTTACTCCAGAACCTTGTGTCTTTTATTTTCAATTTAATTTTTGAAAGACGCATTTTGATGAGGCTTGACTTTTTCACAAACCTTCACGGGATTTGATTGCAGGTGGCGATTAAACAGATGAATCTGCAGCAACAGCCGAAGAAAGAGTTGATTATAAATGAAATCCTGGTCATGAGGGAAAATAAGAATGCAAACATTGTGAACTATTTAGACAGGTGAGTCTTGCCCAAATCCGTACCTCGGTTTGACAATTCTGTTTCAATGTACCCTTTGAGAATCAATCACATTGCCCATGCTCATCAGTCATAGGAGCAGAATTAGGCTATTCGGCCCATCAAGTCTATTCCGCCATTCAATCATGGCTGATCTATTTCCCCTCAACCCCATTCTCCTGCCTTCTCCCCATAACCCCTGACTCCCGTACTAATCAAGAATTTATCTCTGCCTTAAAAATGTCCATTGATGGCTTCCACAGCCGTCTGTGGCAATGAATTCCTCAGATTCATCACCCTCTGACGACAGAAATTCCTCTTTGTCTCTTTCCCAAAGGTACGTCCATTTATTCTGAGGCTGTCCTCTGGTCCTAGACTCTCCCACTAGTGGAAACATCCTCCACATCCACTCTATCCAAGTCTTTTTGTGTCTATCTTAGGGATGGCTCTATTGCGATCATGTGTTGTCTTTCTGTTGACTGGATAGCACGCAACAAACGTTTTTCACTGTACCTCGGTACACGTGACAATAAACTCAACTCAACTTTGTTTAGGTGAGAGCCTGAGGTTTTGTTAAACATCTCCGTTCAGTCCGCCTTGACCTTCCTGATCTCCCGGTTGCTAAACACTTTAACTCCCCCTCCCATTCCCACGCTGATCTTTCTGTCCTGGGCCTCCTCCATTGTCAGAGTGAGGCCCAGCGCAAATTGGAGTAACAGCTCCTCATATTTTGCTCGGGCAGCTTGCATCCCAGTGGTACGAACATTGACCTCTCTAACATTTTATTGTATTGTATTGTATTCAAATTTATTGTCATTGTCTCAATTTGAGACAACAAAATGAATTTCCCTTACAGGCAGTATCATTAAAAAAAATCACAAAAAAAATAAAATAAATAATAAATAAATAATAAAACATATTAAAAATAAAATTGAAATTGAATTTAAAAAAAGCACAAACACAGAAAGTCCATGAACGTCAAGTAGCCCTTGCTTTCCCTCTCTCTCCATCCCCTCCAATTCCCAGTTCTCCCACCAGCGTTCCTGTCTCTGACTACATTTTATCTCTGTTTGCTTTGATGTTTCCTTCTCCCAGCTAACAATAATTTTCGTGTTCTTATTCCAGGTCTGCATTAAACTTGAGAGTCTTCAAGGTACAACAGAAGTCTTTAATACATTATACAATGCTGGCAGCAAGACAACTCACACACACACACACACACAGGAAAACTATATACAAAACATCTCCCTTTGTGCTGTGCAGCGCCACCTGCTGCACGGGAGGAGCAACGGGTCCTCCCACCCTACACAATCCACCAAACATCACACATTTTGAGTTGTCTTGCTGCCAGCATTGCGTAATATATTAAAGACTTCGGTTGTACCTTGAAGACTCTCAAGTTTCGTGCAGACCTAGAATAAGAACACGAAAATACTCTATTCTACATTTTCCTTAATCCCGATCCCCTTTGTCCTGGCTTCACACCTTACACTTCCTTATCTATACACAGTATCTCCCTCTCCTCTGATATCAGTCTGACGAAGGCTCCCGACCAGAAACGTCACCCATTCGTTCTCTCCAGAGATGCCCGCTGAGTTACTCCAGCACTTTGCTTCTACCTTTGGTTTAAACCAGCATCTGCAGTTCCTTCCTATCCAGTTAAACCTCACGCTGCCTCGGCAAGGCCAGCAGCATAATCGAGTGCAAGACGCACCCTGGCCACTTCCTCTTCTCCCCTTTCCCATCAGTCAAGAGGTACAGAAGTGTGAGAACGCTCGCCTCCAGAATCAGGAACCGTTTCTTCCCAGCAACGAACTATCTTGTTACTCCAGCTTTTTGTGTCCATCTTCTCAAAGCCTTGTTTTGATTTATTCCCCTCATGCCAGTTATCTTGTTGGGGATGAGCTCTGGGTGGTGATGGAATATCTGGCCGGGGGTTCGTTGACAGACGTGGTGACGGAGACGTGCATGGATGAAGGGCAAATCGCAGCCGTATGTCGGGAGGTGAGTGCTGGAATATTGAGCGATGAATCAATGATACTTTATAGTCACCTGTACAGTGACACACTTTATTTTTTACATGCAACCCATGGCACGGTGGCGCAGCGGTAGAGTCGCTGCCTCACAGCGCCGGAGACTCTGGTTCCATCCTGACCTCGAGTGCTGTCTGTACGGAGTTTGTACGTTCTCCCTGTGACCTTGTGGGTTTTCTCCAGGTGCTCCGGTTTCCTCCCACTCTCCAAAGACGTACAGGTTTGTAGGTTAATTGGCTTTGGTTGTAAATTGGCCCCAGTACGTGTGTAGGATCGCTGGTCGGCGCGGGCTCGGTGGGCCAGAAGGCTCATTTCCGCGCTGTATCTCTAAACTAAACTATATTCGACGGGTCTGGCAGCATTTGTGGAGAACGTGGATACGTGGCATTTCATGTCGGGTCTCTTCAGGCTGATTGTTGACGAGAAGTGTGGAAAGCTGAAAGCAAGGGAGGGCAGGACAAAATGCCTAGGAAGGCACAGCAGATACCGGTTCAAACCAAAGATAGACACAAAAAACTGGTCTAAAGAAGGGTCTCGACCTGAAACGTCAGCCATTCCTTCTCTCCAGAGATGCTGCCTGTCCCGCTGAGTTACTCCAGCATCAGCAGTTCCTTCATGATGTCTGTGCCGAACTTGATGCCAAGACCAACTCTTACTTACCTGCCCGCACATGATCCACATCCCTCCATTCTCCTGCACATCCGTGTGAGAATCTTCATGAATAAGATTTGCAAAATATTTAATATTGTAATTTAATGAAATTGTTTGGGAATAAGAATTAAATATGGAAGCTATTTGATATTCAGGCTTAGATTCAAGATTCAAGATTCAAGCAAGCTTCAAGAGAGTTTATTGTCATGTGTCCCAGATAGGACAATGAAATTCTTGCGTTGCTTCAGCACAACAGAACATAGTAGGCATGAATACAGAACAGATCAGTGTGTCCATATACCATTATATAAATATATACATACATCAATAAATAAACAGATGAGGTGCAAATAAACAGATAATGGTTTATTAATGTTCAGAGTTTTGTTTGAGTTGAGTTTAATAGCCTGGTGGCTGTGGGGAAGTAGCTATTCCTGAACCTGGATGTTGCAGTCTTCAGGCTCCTGTACCTTCTACCTGAAAGTAGCAGGGAGATGAGTGTGTGGCCAGGATGGTGTGGGTCTTTGATGAGGCAGTGACAGCGATAGATCCCCTCGATGGTAGGGAGGTCAGAGCCGATGATGGACTGGGCAGTGTTTACTACTTTTTGTAGTCTTTTCCGCTCCAGGGCGCTCAAGTTGCCGAACCAAGCCACGATGCAACCGGTCACCATGCTCTCTACTGTGCACCTGTAGAAGTTAGAGAGAGTCCTCCTTGACATCCCGACTCTCCGTAATCTTCTCAGGAAGTAGAGGCACTGATGTGCTTTCTTTATAATTGCATCGGTGTTCTGGGACCGGGAGAGATCTTCAGAGATGTGCACGCCCAGGAATTTGAAGCTCTTGACCCTTTCCACCATCGACCTGTGACTGTAGGGACTGTGGGTCCCCATCCTACCCCATCCGAACTCCACAATCAGGGATATATCCCTCTAAAGCTGACTAGAATAGCAGCAAACAGTTCTTATGATAAGATGGGAGGATATTGATTCCATGCCAATACCATTCCTCTAACCCTTCTTTAGACTTTAGCGATATAGCACGGAAACAGGCCCTTCGGCCCACCGAGCTTGTGCCGACCAACAACCACCGATACATTAGCACTGTCCTACACACTAGGGACAATTTACAATTGTACTGAAGCCAATATAGTTTAGTTTGAGATACAGCATGGGAACAGGCCCTTCTGCCCACCGGGTCCGCGCCGACCAGCGATCCCCGCACATTGACACTATCCTACACCCACTAGGGACAATCTTTACATTTACCAAGTCATTTAGCCTGCAGACCTGTACATCTTTGGAGGGTGGGAGGAAACCGAAGATCTCAGAGAAAACCCACGCAGGTCATGGGGAGAACGTGCAAACTCCGTACAGACAGCGTCTGTAGTCGGGATCGAACCCGGGTCTCCGGCGCTGCGTTCGGTGTTAGGCAGCAAGTCTATCGCTGCGCCACCGTGACCACCCTTATATGAAAATTGAAGCCAAAAGGAGATGAGGAGCAATTTCTTTAGTCAGAGGGTGGTGAATCTGTGGAAATTTTGGCTGGGTAGGCCCAGTCAACGGATATTTTTAAAGCGGAGATTGACATACTCTTGATTACTACGGGTGTCAGGGGTTACGGGGAGAAGACAGGAGAATGAGGTTGAGAGGGAGAGATAGATTAGCCATGATTGAATGGCGGAGTAGACTTGATGGGCCGAATGGCCTAATCCTGCTCTTATGATCCTACGTAGGTTAGATAGATAAAACAAAGGGGATGGATGATACAGAGCAAACCAAATAGTTTAGTTTAGAGATACAGCACAGAAGCTAGCCCTTCGGCCCATCAAGTCCGTGGTGGCCAAAGATCCCCACACACAAGGGACAATTTCCAATTTTTTACCGAAGATAAATTAACCTACAAACCTGTACGTCTTTGGACTGTGGGGGGAGACCTGAGCACCCGGAGAAAACCCATGTGGTCACGGGGAGAACGTACAAACACAATACAGACAGCACCCAGACAGAGCCCGGGTCTCTAGCGCCGTGAGAGTGCTGCGCCACCGTGCCGCCCGCTGGTGAAAAATTTCCTTGCACTTCCCCCATTAATCTTCCTCTGGAGCCGACCCAATATTCAATTAAAAGCCTAATTGACTATTTCCATCGCCAATATTGGAAGTGACCCCTCTCTGCTCAATAAAAAAAAAAGTTTTTTCTTCCATGACCCATATTTGATGGCCATTAATTCTAACCTATCTCTCCCCATCGATAAACCGCCCACTTCTCACTGTTTACCCGAGAGTCAGAAGGTTTTATTGTCATAGGTACTGGATACAACAATGATATTCTTACCTGCGGCAGCACAACAGAATATGTAAACATTGTACGCTGTAAAACAATATAATAAAAACCGAGTCCCCCCTCCTCATACCCCTGACATCCCAGGAATCCCCTCCTATCTCTCCCTCCCCTCAGATCCCCCCAATCCCCCCTCCTCCCAAACCCTCTCAACTCAGTAGATCCCCCCCCCCCCCAAATCCTTTTGTGTGGGGGGGGGGGAATGGTTAGTGTGTGTGTGACACCGCAGGCCCCCATCATGGTTGATCATCCCACAGTACCTGCGTGCCTCAGGGGATCCCTTTAGACAAGGGCTGTTGCCAAATTTCCATCGGGAAGTCCCCCTTGGTCTAGTATTGGATATATATATCCAAGACACGCGCGCACACACGCACATATATACATGCATATAGATATATATATACACACACACACATACACACATATACATGCATATAGATATATATACACACACACACATACACACACATATAGATATATATACACACACACACATACACACATATACATGCATATAGATATATATACACACACACACACACATATACATGCATATAGATATATATACACACACACACATACACACATATACATGCATATACATATATATACACACACACACACACACACATATACACACACACACATACATATACACACACACACACATACATACACACATATACATACACACACACATAAATATACACACACACACACACACATACACATACATATACACACACACACACACATACACATACACACACACATACACATATATACATGCATATAGATATATATACACACACGCACATATATACATGCATATAGATATATACACACACACGTAAATACATACACATACACTTGTATATACACATGTGTACATACATGTGCGCACACACACACTCACATAAAAACCAAACACCATTATCGCTGGGATATTGCAGCCACACTCGAGTTGGTTTGAAAGGACGTTGTGTTGTAGCATCTCATTTTGCTGCATCTCTCAGATTACCCCTGATCTGCTGTGATAACGGCGGTAGCCGGAATAGTAAATGTGTTATTGTGCCCAACACAAAGAGCTTCACTACCTTTCATTGAATGGAAAAACTGCACTCACCTGAGGATGACACTCCAGTAATTAGGGCGGTGCTTGATGGAGCTGATCAGTCCCGGCTGCCTAATTACTGCAGGAAGTTACAATTCCAGGAGACCATTAACGTCAGGTCGAACCGGGTTGTAATTGTTATAGTTACAAGTCTGCACAAATATACCCAAGGTAGACACAAAGTGTTGGAGTAACTCAGCGGGTCAGGCAGCATCTCTGGATAAAAATAATAGGTGACGTTTTGGGTCAGAACCCTTCTACAGACTCAGGGTCTCGACCCGAAACGTCACCCATTCCTTCTCGCCAGAGATGTTGCATGTCCTGCTGAGTTACTCCAGCTTTTTGTGTCTATCTTTGGTGCATTTCCTTCCTTCATTCCCTTTCGACTCCCTTTCACCTCTAGCCTTTGTGGCGCTCTCCACCCATCTGCCACTCAAACCCCCACCACCTGTATCCACCTATCACTTCCCTACATCGGCGAGACCAAGCGAAGGTTCGGCGATCGTTTCACTCAACACCTCCGCTCAGTCCTGATCTCCCGGTGGCCCAGCACTTCAACTGCCCCTCCCATTCCCAATCTGACCTTTCTGTCCTGAGCCTTCTCCATGGTCAGAGTGAGGCCCAGCGCAAATTGGAGGAACAGCACCTCATATTTCGCTTAGGTAGTTTACACCCCAGCGGCAAGAACATACAAACATAGAAATTAGGTGCAGGAGTAGGCCATTCGGCCCTTTGAACCTGCACCGCCATTCAATATGATCATGGCTGATCATCCAACTCAGTATCCTGTACCTGCCTTCTCTCCATACCCCCTGATCCCCTTAGCCACAAGGGCCACATCTAACTCCCTCTTAAATATAGCCAATGAACTGTGTGCCTCAACTACCTTCTGCGGCAGAGAATTCCAGAGATTCACCACTCTCTGTGTGAAAAAAGTTTTCCTCATCTCGGTCCTAAAAGATTTCCCCCTTATCCTTAAACTATGACCCCTTGTTCTGGACTTCCCCAACATCGGGAACAATCTTCCTGCATCTAGCCTGTCCAACCCCTTAAGAATTTTGTAAGTTTCTATAAGATCCCCCCCTCAATCTTCTAAATTCTAGCGAGTACAAGCCGAGTCTATCCAGTCTTTGTTCATATGAAAGTCCTGACATCCCAGGAATCAGTCTGGTGAACCTTCTCTGCACTCCCTCTATGGCAAGAATGTCTTTCCTCAGATTAGAAGACCAAAACTGTACGCAATACTCCAGGTGTGGTCTCACCAAGACCCTGTACAACTGCAGTAGAACCTCCCTGCTCCTATACTCAAATCCTTTTGCTATGAATTGACTTCTCTAACTTCAGATAGCCCTTGCTTTCCCTCTCTCTCCATCCCCTTCCCCTTCCCAGTTCTCCCATCAGTCTTACTGTCTCTGACTACATTCTATCTTTGTCCCATCCCCTCTCCGATTCAGTCTGAAGAAGGGTCTCGACCCGAAACGTCACCCATTCCTTCTCTCCAGAGATGCTGCCCGTCCCGCTGAGTTACTCCACCAATTTGTGTCTACCTTCCACCTATCACTCGTCTGACTTGCTCCACCTCCACCTCTCTCATTAATATTACCAATGATCTGTCGTAGACTTCCTGTGGAGACTGAGAAAAGTTGACTTGTCTCCAGCCACTCTTACCAACTTCTACAGATGCGCTGTAGAACGCATACTGTCGGTTTGTCTCACAGCTTGGGTTGGGAACCGCTCTGCCCAAGACCACAAGAAATTGCAGAGTTCTAGATGTAGCCCAGACCAGTCTCCTCACCACTGACTCCGTCTACACTTCACGCCACCTCGGAAAAGCAGCCACCAGCTGCCACAGCCAGACATAAAAACAATTTTATCCACGAGTAGTAGCTCTAGTCAATAGTCAAAAATCTGTAGCCTCTTTTTGCTCTGGTATTTTATTTGCTTCACATGTTTGATCAATGGTGTTTTATTATTAATGTTTAGTGTTTTATGTGTCATTCGTAACTGTCACTGTATGTCATGTTGTCACGTGGGCGGAGCACCAAGGCAAATTCCTTGTATGTGAATACTTGGCCAATAAACTTATTCATTCATTCATTCATTCAACATAATCAAAGACTTGTCCCACCCCAGTCATTCCTTCTTCTCCCGGCTCCCGTCCGGCAGAAGGTACAGAAGCTTGAAAGAGCGCACCATCAGACTCAGGAACAGCTTCTTCCCCTCTGTGCTCAGGCTTCTGAACGGTCCCTCGATAAGCTAGGGTACTGTCCGATTCACCTCTACCCCATTGCGGACATTGGACTTTGTCCCTGGAACTGATGCGCTACAATGCTGAGAAACTAGATTCTGCACTCTGTATCTTCCCCATTGCTCCACCTAGTGTACGAGTTTGGCTTGGTTGTGTTTGTGTATGGCATATATATCTGATTGGATACCATGTGTGCCAAACTTTTCACTGTACCTCAGTACACGTGACAATAATGAACCTAAACCAGAACGGAGAGGTTTGTTTCTCTGGGAAAGAGTGGAGCATTGGCAGTAGTTTAGTAGTAAATATTTATTCAAATCATATGCTATGTCGCTCTTCCAGGGAGATGCTAAATGTATTTTGTTGTCTCTGTACACTGACAATGACAATTAAAGTTGAATCTGAATCTGAATCTGAATTAGTTCAGCATTAGTTTAGCTGAGGTTTAGCATTAGTTGAAAATTAGTTTAGCATTCGTTTAGCAATAGTTTCGAGTTAGTTTCAAATTAGTTTCACAGTAGTTTCGCAGTAGGTTTAGCATGAGTTTAGCTTAGGTGTACTTTTTACTTACCTTAGTGATACAGCATGGAAATAGACCCTTCGGCCCACTGAGTCCATGCTGGCCATCGAGCACCCGGGTATTCACACTAGTTCTACATTATCCCACATTTGCATCCACTCTCCACACGTGAGAGGCAATGTTAATCTGCATCACTGGAGGTTAGATTGAGGCAGATAGTAAAATCCTAAGTGGAAACACAGTCGACCAGAAATGCACAACGTGGAATTTAAAACCATGGGTGCCCTGTGACATCATGAGCCTTTCTGCTAATTAGTTGCGTCATTGATAGATTAGCAAGCTGCAAGGATTCAGCCACAGGGAATGCACAAAGTTACAAACTGAAGTGTTTTTTATTCTTTGCACGGTGGCGCAGCAGTAGAGTTGCGGCCTCACAGCGCCAGAGACCCAGGTTCAATCCTGACTACGGGTGCTGCCTACACGGAGTTTGCACGTTCTCCCTGTGACCCGCGTGGGTTTTCTCCGGGTGCTCCGGTTTCCTCCCACGCTCCAAAGACGTGGGTCAATTGGCTTTGGTAAAATTGTCGCCAGTGTGTAGGATAGCGCTAGTGTACGGGGTGATCGCTGGTCGGCGCGGACTCGGGGGGCCAAAGGGACCGCTTCCGCGCTGTATCTCTCTAAAGCTTTGTGAAAAATCAAACATCCCCTGGTTAAAACATGGTAAAACCTTGAGTGTGGCACCACCATGTGGTCAAACGGTGATTTACAGGTTGACGTTTGCTTTGTGACGGAAAGAGTCCTCAACATGATAGACACGAGATGCTGGAGTGAAGGAGGGTCTCGACCCGAAACGTCACCCATTCCTTCTCCCCAGAGACGCTGCCTGTCCCGCTGAGTTCCTCCAGCACTTTGTGTCTATCTTCGGTGCAAACCAGCGTCTGCAGTTCCTTCCTGCGGCGTTATTAACACGATTCTCTTGTTTTTGTGCTAGTGTTTGCAGGCCTTAGAGTTCCTGCACGCAAATCAGGTTATCCACAGAGACATCAAGAGTGACAACATCCTGCTGGGAATGGACGGGTCCGTTAAATTAAGTAAGTGGAAACAAAAAACGTTCTTTGATTAGCGCGGGTGTCATAGAGTCCATAAGGAATAGGAGCAAAATTGGGCCATTCAGCCCATCAAGTCTACTCCGCCATTCAGATCTATCTCTCCCTCCGAACCCCATTCTCCTGCCTTCTCCCCATAACCTCTGACACCCGTCCTAATCAAGCAGTTACTCCAATATGTTATGGGGAGAAGGCAGGAGAATGGGGTTTGGAGGGAGAGATAGATCAGCCATGATTGAATGGCGGAGTAGACTCGATGGGCTGAATGGCCTAATTCTGCTCCTATTACTTATGAATTTATGGCTACCTGATGCAAGAGATTGATTGCTCTTCTACAAAAACAATTCATCGTTCCTTTCACATTTCTCCACACCCCAATTCTCTAGGATAGATAGAAAATGCTGGAGTAACTCAGCGGGTCAGGTAGCATCTCCGGAGAGATGGAATGGGTGAGGTTTTGGGTCGAGCCGTCTGAAGAAGGGCCTCGACCCGAAATGTCACCCATTCCTTCTCTCCAAAGATGCTGCCTGTCCCGCTGAGTTGCTCCAGTATTTTGTGTCTATCTTCGGTGCAAACCAGCACCTGCAGTTCCTTCCTCCAAGTTTCTCTAAGCACGCAAAGTTTCACAAGTGGCATCTACACACAGAGAAATCTGACTGCAGTCTTTAGACTACAGAGATACAGCGTGGAAACTGGCCCTATGGACCAACCTGCCCACGCCGGCCAACATGTCCCGGCTACACTAGTCCCACCTGCCTGCGTTTGTTCCATATCCCTCCAAACCTGCCCGATCCATGTACCTGTCTAACTGTTTCTTAAAGGTTGGGATAGTCCCAGCCTCAACTACCTCCTCTGACAGCTCGTTCCATACACCCACCACCCTCTGTGTGACAAAATTACTCCTCAAATTCCTATTAAATCTTTTCCCCAACATCTTAAACCTATGTCCTCTGGTCCTCGACTCACCTACTCTGGGCAAGAGACTCTGTGCATCTACCCGATCTATTCCCCTCATAATCTTATATATCTCTATAAGATCATCCCTCATCCTCCTGCATTTCAAAGGAATAGAGTCCCAGCCTGCTCAACCTCTCCCCATAGCTCAGACCTTCCAGTCCTGGCAACAAGGAGAAGCTATACTTCACCCTCGTTAGACCTCATTTGGACTACGCAGTTGCAGCATGGGACCCAAGCACAAATAAAAACATTTCTTCCATCGAACGTGTCCAAAGACAGGCAGCTCGATTTGTTACTAACACCCATGAGAGAGAAGCGAGTGTCACCAACCTTCTGAATTCTCTGGGGTGGAACCCTCTCCATGACAGACGTGAATGAAGCTCACCGTTTGACCTGTTTTTACAAAATGTTAAATGGTCAGCTCGACATAGACTACAAGACCTACACCAAACCCAATCCAATTAGGAGCAGACGAGGGCATTTGATCCAATTTGTGATCCCAGCTACAAAGACAGATGTGTACAGCAATTCGTTCTTCCCCCGCACAATTAAAGCATGGAATAATCTCCACCCAACTATAGTTACCCAACCAGATGCAACTAAATTTAAAGTAGCTCTTTCTTCCCAAAAACCCTTTCTGGCTTAAGTCCTCCCTCCACCACCTCCAGTTTAAATTCCATTTGGAATATTTTGGAGGACCCAGAAACCAAGAACATCCTTGTGAATCCTCACCGTGGGACTGCATCTTCCCTGTAACACGGTGCCCAGAACTGAACACAATACTCTGAAGTTGCTCCAGCTTCTTGTATCTCTCCCAGATCTCTCTAGTTCTGCAACTTTCTCTGCGGTGTCCTGCATGTTCCGGTCCCCTGTTAATAATAATAATAATAATAATAATAATAACAACTTTTTTTTGGTCAACTTTCAGCTGATTTTGGGTTCTGTGCTCAGATCACGCCTGAGCAGAATAAACGGAGCACAATGGTGGGAACTCCGTACTGGATGGCACCTGAAGTAGTAACACGGAAAGCCTATGGCCCCAAGGTAGACATTTGGTCGTTGGGCATCATGGCGATTGAAATGATTGAGGGAGAACCGCCTTATCTGAATGAAAACCCTCTCAGGGTAAGTTGCTTGTGACAAAACAGAGCGTTGGACTCTTAGACGTTAGAGTTGCAGGCCCTTCGGCCCACCGAGTCCGTGCTGACCAACCATCACCCCCGTACG
The DNA here is from genome assembly GCF_028641065.1 of Leucoraja erinaceus. NCBI lineage: Eukaryota > Metazoa > Chordata > Chondrichthyes > Rajiformes > Rajidae > Leucoraja > Leucoraja erinaceus. The sequence goes on from NC_073388.1 coordinate 5,195,486, forward strand.
CCAGCATTATCCCACACACACTAGGGTCAATTTACAATTTTATCAAAGCCGATCAGCCGCCAAATCTGTGGACAAGTCCGTGCCGACCAGCGATCCCCGCACACTGTCCTGCACACACACCAGGGGCCATATACAACCCCACCCACCAGGGCAATGAACCCACAAACCTGCCGTCTTTGGAGTGAGGGAGGGAACCGGAGAGCACCCGGAGAAAACCCACACACAGGTCACGGGGAGATCCTGCAAACTCCGTACAGGCAGCACCCGTAGTCAGGATGGAACCTGGGTCTCTGGCGCTGTGAGGCAGCAACTCGACCCATTGCGCCACCGTGCCGGCTCTGTTGCTTGAATTCTTGCCATCGTCTGAAGATGTGAGCAAACCCAAATGGTAACAAGTCTTCCCAGTTCAGTAATCAGTGGAGTAATGGTTTGCGAGAGGCACAAAGTGGTGGAGTAACTCAGCGGGTGAGGCTGCATCTTTGGTGATCGTGGGTCGAGACCCTTCCTCAGACTCATTGTTTGTATCGGTCACATTCTCCCCCTTCATGCACCCCATTGCCCGACGTTTCAAAGCTCCATTGCTTAACACATGTCAGTAATCAGAAGATCAGCAGAGGGATTCAGCAATTGAATATCCCCCCCCTCCGCCTTAAACCCACATCCTCTGATTCTACATTTCCCTACTCTGGGTAAGAGACTCTGTGCCTCTACCCAATCTATTCCTCTCATGATCTTATGCGCCTCTATAAGATCACCCCTCATCCTTCTGCGCTCCAAGGAATAAAGTCCTAGCCTGCTCGACTGCCCTTAGCTCAGTCCCTCAAGTCCTAGCAACATCTTGGTAAATCATCTCTGAACTATTTCAAGCCACAGAAGGCTGTGGAGCGCAAGTCAAATGATATTTTTAAGGCGGTGATGAATCGATTCTTGATTAGTGCGGGTGTCGGGGGTTATGGGGAGAAGGCAGGAGAATGGGGTTAGGAGGGACAGACAGATCAGCCATGATTGAATGGCGGAGCAGACTTGATGGGCCGAATGGCCTAAATCTGCTCCTATCACTTATGAAGCTTGACAACATCTTTCCTTCAACACGGTGTCCAAAACCATAGTATGGTGACCTAACGTTTGGGTCATTATTAATTCCATAATTAATTCTTGTATTTATTTTTGCCTGTGTAGGATATTTTGTGCAGGTTTTTCAGCGTGGAAATTATGATTCAGCATTAAATACTCACAGAACAATTTCCGTCTCATCTTATTCACCTCATCTTATTCTTCCAATTTATCACAGAATCCTGCTTGCTAATGTCTGCAACAAACCAGCTGGCACAAACATTCATCACTTTTTAAAAGTAATTGCCCGGAAGACATTTTCAAACATAGGCAGTGGGAATATTTTGCAACTCAGCCCGTCTTTATCCTCCAGTGACCTAGACTGTACGCGGGAATTCAGGGTTGAGATTGGACTGCATCTTATAGAGGTGTACAAAATCATGAGAGGAATAGATCGATGCACAGTTGTAGGGAGGAACTGCAGGTGCTGGTTTGAACCGAAGATAGACGCAAAGTGCTGGAGTAACTCAGCGGGACGGGCAGCATCTCTGGAGAGAAGCAATGGGCAATGTTTCTGGTCGAGGCCCTTCCTCAGAATGAATCAGGGGAGAGGGAGACACAGAGCTAAGGAGTTGTTGGGTGTGAAGACCAGACAAAGGGAATGCAGATCCAGCAAAATGTAGAATAGATCATAGTTCGCCCGGAGAAATTAACAACAAAGTAAACGGAGAAAAAATGTAAATGAGAACAGTCAGACTAGTCGGAGAACTGGGACAGGGGGAGGGAAGGCAAAGGTGGGTAGATGCACAGAGTCTCTTGCGCAGAGTAGATAAATCATGGACCAGAGGAAATAGGTTTAAGGTGAAGGGGAAAAGATTTAATAGGAATTTGAGGGGTAACATTTTCACACAAAGGGTGGTGGATGTATGGAACATAGAAACCAGAAATTAGTTGAGGATTAGGCCATTCGGCCCTTCGAGCCTGTAGACAGGTACATTCAATATGATCATGGCTGATCATCCAACTCAGTATCCCGTACCTGCCTTCTCTCCATACCCCCTGATCCCCTTAGCCACAAGGGCCACATCTAACTCCCTCTTAAATATAGCCATTGAACTGGCCTCAACTACCCTCTGTGGCAGAGAGTTCCAGAGATTCACCACTCTCTGTGTGAAAAAAGTTCTGCTCATCTCGGTTTTAAAGGATTTCCCCCTTATCCTTAAGCTGTGACCCCTTGTCCTGGACTTCCCTAACATCGGGAACAATATTCCTGCATCTAGCCTGTCCAACCCCTTAAGAATTTTGTAAGTTTCTATAAGATCCCCTCTCAATCTTCTAAATTCTAGAGAGTATAAACCAAGTCTATCCAGTCTTTCTTCATAAGACAGTCATAAGAACAAGCTGCCAGAGGAGGTGGTTGAGGCAGGGACTATCCCAACGTTTAACAAACAGTTAGACAGGTACATGGAGAGATATAGACCAAGCGCAGGCAGGTGGGACTAGTGTAGCTGGGACGTGTTGGCTGGTGTGGGCAAGTTGGGCAAAGGGCCTGTTTCACTCTATATGAATAGTTTGCTGTTGGCTGGCACTACAGCCCAGGTGCCGTGAGGTCGTACTCTGCTATTTGGCCTCAGCTATTTCAGCGCAGAATCATTTTACCATGAGTCCCGCCGATCCACATGGCCAATTGTCCTACCTCAATGGAGCAGTGGGTAGAGTTGCTGCCTTACAGCGCCAGAGACCCAGGTTCAATCCTGACTGCCGGTGCTGTCTGTCTGTACGCAGTTTGTACGTTCTCCCCGTGACCTGCTTGGGTTTTCTCCGAGATCTTCGGTTTCCTCCCACACTCCAAAGACGTACAGATTTGTAGGTTAATTGGCTTGGTATAATTGTAAATTGTCCCTAGTGTGTGTGGGATAGTGTTAGTGTGCGGGGAATCGCTGGTCAGTGCGGACTCAGTGGGCGGAAGGGGCTGTTTCCGTGCTGTATCTCTAAACATAGTATTGATTCACTGCATCTAACAGTCACACACAATAACACCATACATTGCAGAGTTCCCCCTATCAGTTTTGCTACATATATTGGCTGCCGTTTATTGCTTGAGTTTAGTTCCATTTGTCCTTAGTAGCACCTCACTGGTATCCACAACTCAAAGCAGATCTTTGAAAGAAGAGCATTCTTTGTTTGTATTGTGTGGGAAGGAACTGCAGGTGCTGGTTTAAACCGAAGATAGACACAGAATGCCAGAGTAACTCAGCGGCAGAGGCAGCATCTCTGGAGAGAAGGAATGGGTGGCCTTTCGGGTCGAAGGTCCTTCTTCAGGCTGAAGGTCGAAGGGCCTGTTTCCACAGTGGGTTTTCGATGGGCAGGTGGCTATGCTGGGTATAGACTATAGTCAATAGGTGCAGGAGTAGGCCATTCGGCCCTTCAAGCCTGTGTATGGAGGGGTAAGGATTACATGCAAGCACAGGAGCTTCAATTCTAGCAGGGATACTGTGGGCTGAAGGGCCTAGGCCGTACTGTTCTATGTTATCTATTAAATGCCTAACATTGCTCTTGAAAGGAACCCTCACCTTCCATTAATGAATCAATCTCCTGTTGTTGGTGCCTTTGTTTGCTAGGCTCTGTATTTGATTGCCACCAATGGGACTCCAGAACTACAGAATCCAGAGAAACTGTCGGGAATCTTCCGGGATTTCCTCAATCGCTGTTTGGAGATGGATGTGGAGCGTCGAGGCTCGGCCAAGGAGCTCCTGCAGGTTCTGTATACTCCGCTTTTCTACCACTCAAGGGCTTGGAGAGAAAATGGGGCAATGCTCGGGAAGAGGAGAAGCAGTTGTAGAGTCATAGAGTGATACAGCGTGGAACCTTTGGTACACTTTATATCATAGAGTGATACAGTGTGGAAACAGCCCCCTCAGCCCAACTTGCCCAAACCAGCCAACATGTCCCAGCTACACTAGTCCCACCTGCCCACCTTTTGTCCATATCCCTTCAAACCTGTCCCATCCATGTACCTGTCTAACTGTTTCCTAAACATTGGGATATTCCCAGCCTCAACTGCATCCTCTGGCAGCTTGTTCCATACACCCACCACCCCTTGTGTGAAAAAGTGACCCCTCAGATTCCTATTAAATCTTTTCCCCTTCACCTTAAACCTATTCATCCACTCTGAGCAAGGGACTCTGTGCATCTACCCAATCTATCCCTCTCATGATCTAATACACAGTTAGGCTTGGGTTTCGGCCTATTACTGAGGTACAGTGAAAAGCAGTCCTGAGCTACTATCTACCAAGTTGGTCTTCATCCTTCATGTCTATCTTCCATGTTGACCTCGCTGTCATCGTCCTTCCTGAAAAGGACGCAAGCTTCCGGGAACAATCAGTGGGAGCCATCACTTAGAAACATAGAAACATAGAAATTAGGTGCAGGAGTAGGTCATTCGGCCCTTCGAGCCTGCACCGCCATTCAATATAATCATGGCTGATCATCCAACTCAGTATCCTGTACCTGCCTTCTCTCCATACCCTCTGATTCCCTTAGCCACAAGGGCCACATCTAACTCCCTCTTAAATATAGCCAATGAACTGGCCCCAACTACCCTCTGTGGCAGAGAGTTCCAGAGATTCACCACTCTCTGTGTGAAAAAAGTTCTTCTCATCTCGGTTTTAAAGGATTTCCCCCTATCCTTAAGCTGTGACCCCTTGTCCTGGACTTCCCCAACATCGGGAACAATCTTCCTGCATCTAGCCTGTCCAACCCCTTAAGAATTTTGTAAGTTTCTATAAGATCCCCTCTCAATCTCCTAAATTCTAGAGAGTATAAACCAAGTCTATCCAGTCTTTCTTCATAAGACAGTCCTGACATCCCAGGAATCAGTCTGGTGAACCTTCTCTGCACTCCCTCTATGGCAATAATGTCCTTCCTCAGATTTGGAGACCAAAACTTGTGGCAGTAGATGATGGTGGTAGCAGAATTAGCTCAGGATACGTCCAGTTCCCAGCCCCCCGTGATGTGGACGCTTCTGCTATGGGGCCACCTCATTGGCCTGTAGATAACTCCCACTAGAGTCTTTCCACCCTTACAATTCCTCAGTTCTATCCATACCGACTCCACGTCTCCTATTTCAATGTCACCCGTCGCAAGGGCCTGAATTTCATTCCTCACCAACAGAGCCACCCCACCCACTCTGCCCACCTGTCTGTCTTTTCGATAGGACGTATGCCCTTGAATATTCAGTTCCCAGCCCTGGTCCTCTTGCAGCCATGTCTCTGTAATTCCCACAACATCATACTTGCCAATTTCTAACTGAGCCTCAAGCTCGTCCACTTTATTTCTTATACTTCACGCATTCATATACAACACTTTAACCGGTATTCACCTCCCCTCTAACACCGGTCATTATTGGCCCTGACCTTACTCTCTTATCCCTTCTCGAACTTTCCTTCCAATTAATTTAGGAATCTTTTGTACTTTTTCCTGTAGCCACTTCCCCTTTAACTCCATCTTTATACTCCCAATTTGTCAATCCCTCCCCCCCACTATTTAGCTTAAACCCACACGTGTAGCCCTAGCAAACCTGCCTGCCAGAATGTTGGTCCCCCTCCAGTTAAGGTGTAACCCGTCCCTTTTGTACAGGTCACCCCTACCCCAGAAGAGACCCCAGTGGTCTATAAAGCTAAATCCTTTCTCCCTGTACCAACCCCCCCAGCCACACATTCAGATCCCCTATCTCCCTGTTCCTGGGTAAAGGGACGGATAGAGAATGCAGGATATAGTTATCTGAGGGCAATTTACACAAGCCAATTAACTCACAAATCCACATGTCTTTGGAGTGTGTGAGAAAACCAGCGGAAACCCATAGGTCTCAGGGATAACGTGCAAACTCCGCACAGACAGCACCCGCAGTCAGGATCAAACCTGGATCTCTGGCTCTGTGAGGCTGAGACTCTACCGCCGTGCTGCCTTTGCTTGTTCCAGTTGCTTAAGGGTGTACTGTTCAGCTTCAATCAGCAGTTTTAGCCTCCCTGCCACAGAGGGCAGTGGAGGCCAAGTCACTGGATGGATTTAAGAGAAAGTTAGATAGAGCTCTAGGGGCTAGTGGAGTCAAGGGATATGGGGAGAAGACAGGCACGGGTTATTGATAGGGGACGATCAGCCACGATCACAATGAATGGCGAATGGTGCTGGCTCGAAGGGCCGAATGGCCTCCTCCTGCACCTATTTTCTATGTTTCTATGTTTAGTTTAGTTTAGAAAAACCAGCATGGAAACAGGCTGTTCAGCCCACCGAGTCTGCTCAGACCAGCGATCCCCGCACACTAACACTATCTCACACACACGAGGGTTAATTTATATTTACACCAAAGCCAATTAACCGGCAAACCTGTACGTCTTTGGAGTGGGGGAGGAAAGCGAAGATCCCGGAGAAAACCCACGCAGGTCACGGGGAGAACGTACAAACTCCGTACGGACAGCATCCGTAGTCAGGATCGAACCCGGGACCCTTGCGCTGTGAGGCAGCAACTCTACCGCTGCGCCACCATGCCGCATTGTAGGATGTTATATTTTCTACTGTTTCATCACCGTGGTTTTCAATGGCCAATTGCAGCAATGCTGCAGTTGTAATTAATTATGTGGAGGTGATGATTAGAGGCCTTTGGGCATAATCCAGGTAAATTGGAACAGCCCATTGTGCCAATTTGGCCAGCATGGACATGATGGGCCGAAGGGCCTGCTTCCCCGCCGTACAGCTCTATGATTCTACATTGCTTAGTTTAGTTTAGAAATACAGTGCGGAAACAGGCCCTTCTTCCCACTGAGTCCGCACCGACCAGCGATCACCCCTTACACTAGCACCATCCGACACTAGGGACAATTTACAAGATAAGATAAGATAGAATTTATTTGCCACACATCCAGGGTCGGTGGAATTTGGGTTGTCTGCAGCGGTACAATAATAAAGAACACACAACCACAATAAAACTGTAACACAAACATCCACCACAGCATTCATCACTGTGGTGGAAGGCACAAAATTTGGCCAGTCCTCCTCCATTTCCCCCCCGTGGACAGGACCAGAGTCCAGAGTCAGTCCAGGATCGGCTCTTCCTCACCGGAGACCGCGGCTTTAAGATGGTGTAGGCCGATCGGTCGAGATTTAAAGTCTCCGCCGCAGCCAGAAGCACCGTAGACTGCAGGGCCGGCGGTCGAAGCTCCCCTCCAGGGGTGATGGTGAGTCCATGCCGGCCCCGCGGTAGAAGTTGGCCGCGGGCCGGCAGTGATGGCTTCTTCTTCCCCCGGGTCCCCCATGAGGGATCCCGGGCTGTAGACGCCGCACCAGCTGGAGCTCTGCAGACCGCGGCTTCAGGCTGCCGGCTGCCCCGGGCCAGCGAAACGGAGCGCTCCCCTCCAGCGAGCCCCAGCGAGGGCTCACCCGCTCCACAACGAGAGTCCACGCTGCGCCCGCCGCTGAAGCCCCCGGGCGTGTCTCCGGGAAAGGCCGCGCCGATCCTTGATGTTAGGCCACGGGGGAGGCGACCTGGAAAAAGTCGCCTCTCCATGGAGGAGGCGACCAAAGCGGTTTCCCCCTCTTACCCCCCCACACCACCCCCCACACACCACCCCCACACACAAAACACACGAAGGAACATTAAATACATACTTTAAAACATACTAAAAAATAAAAAAAGTTTGAGCAGAGCAGCGCCCCCTACAATTCTCAATTCATACTGAAACCAATTAGCCAACAATCCTGTACGTCTTTGGAGTGTGGGAGGAAACCGGAGCACCCGGAGAAAACCCACGCAGTCTCTGAGAGAACGTACAAACTCTGTACCAACAGCAGCCGAGGTCAGGATCGAACCTGGGTCTCTGGCGCTGTGAGGCAGCGACTCTACCGTGGCCCCTAAACTCGTTACTGAAACAATGACCCTTTGTTCTCGCCGTGCGTGTGTGCCAACGTGCTCTCTTCTCTTCCGCAGCACCCGTTCCTGAAATTTGCGAAGCCGCTCTCCAGCCTCACCCCCCTGATCATCGCGGCGAAGGAAGCCGTGAAGAACAACCGCTAGGACAAGGGAGGCTCGTCTTCCTCGCCCCTCTTCCCCTCCCCCCAACCCCCAACCCCCACCCCCCCCCCCCCCCCCCCCCTCCCCTCGCCCTGCCGTGAAGTGGGGCCGAAAGAGAGCTGGACTGTGTCTCTCACTTGGAGAGATCTCCGCTACAAGACTGATGAAGCTAGCACAGTGATGGGGTACCGCAGTGATGTTTCCATTCAGCTTGACATCTCGTTTGATGCCACCTTGATTCCTCATTTCAATCAGAGTTGCCCGCATCGATAAGGCATTGTCTCTTCCTTTTCCACTCCCTTTTTCTTGTTTCTCTCCCTCTCCCTCTCCTCCTCTCTTTCTCTCTCTCTCTCCCTCTCTCTCTCTCTCTCTTCCTCTCTCTCTCCTCTCCCCCTCTCTCTCTCTCTCTCTCACTCTCCCTCTCTCTCTCTCTCTCTCTCTCTCTCTCTCTCTCTCTCTCTCTCTCTCCCCTCTCCCCCCTCCCCTCTCTCTCTCTCTCCCCCCCCCCCCTCTCTCCTCCCCCCCTCCCTCCCCCCCCCTCCGCTCCCCCCCCTCTCTCCTCCTCCCTCTCCACCCTCCAAAGGTACAGAGTAATTTATTTTCCTTTTTTTTAAACCATTCGGTTGTTTTGGCGGTGTAAATGGAGACCGTGACCCGTTTTGTTAACCTCTCCCGGGTTTACGAAAGAC